>NC_032015.1:5012926-5013267 GCF_001865875.1 Lupinus angustifolius | reverse complement strand
GTGAGAATTGTCCGATCCAACAGGGTACCTCCCCAAGAATACAAAGGACTCGTCTCACCCAGACTCCCCCTAAAGACATTGTTGTCGAATCACCGTCCAATCATTCCCGTCCCTCTCAACATCACGGTGCTCTAAGTCATCCCATCAATTTCATATATACTACTCCATTATTAACCATATGCATATGAACACTAACCGCAGTTAGATGATTAAATCTTTTAATCATTATTTACCATGCTCGGCCCACCTTAAGTCATCTCCCTCAAGAATGCTTCTTGTGGATCCCGATCTTACGTTAACACGTAAAATAAAGGAAATACATCCCACCACTACGACCATCG
>NC_032015.1:5011889-5012826 GCF_001865875.1 Lupinus angustifolius | reverse complement strand
GACTAAGCCTCTTACGGTCAGCCGATCTCGCTCCGTGGTATCTTGGGTTCCTTTCTGGGCAGTGCCCTAATTCACATCATAACTCAAAGGGTAACGTCCCTACCACTACGACTATCGCTGAATCACCCTGGACGGTCCAAGACCAAGCCACTTATAGTCAGACGATCTCGCTCCGTGGTATCACGTATCCTTTTCTGGGCATCGCCCTAAATCATTCATCCTTCTCGGAATACTTTCTTTAAAATTAATTACCGAGTTTGACTATTTAATTCCAACACCTTGAATTCTTTACTTTTAAATTCAATTACGGTGTTATACCAAGCAATTTATATCACATACACATACTAGGATTATTACGTACTCAACCAATCAATCCAAATAGTCAAACGCATTTACTGTCTCTCGCCCAAGCGAGGACCCTTCACTCAAGCGAAAATTCAATCTTTCCACACTGTCCCTCGCCCAAGCGGGGACTAGTCGCCCAGGCGACAATTCATCTTTAAATCTCAAATAAACTGAAGTCTTCCTCGCCCAGACGAAGGTACTATCGCCTAAGCGAGAGAGTTCCAGAAACTCATTAAGATCCTGGGTTTTTTTTTTCTTTTTTTTCTTTTTCACCTAAGCGAAGCCTTTGCTTGCCCGGGCGAGGCCTTTGCTCACCCGGGCGAGGCCTTTGCTCACCCGGGCGAGGCCTTTGCTCGCCCGAGCGAGAGAGTTCCAGAATTTCATTGAAATTATGGGCTTTCTCGCCTAAGCAGGACCCTTGCTCGCCCAAGCGAGGCTTTGTCGCCCAGGCGAGGGAGTTCCAAAACCAAAACTTCCCCTCGCCCCGTCCTCGCCCAAGCGAGATTGTGCTCGCCCAGGCGAGAGTTTCTCGCCTAAGCGACAAGGACTTGGACAGAATACCAACTTTTGCCCTTTTCGACAACCGAAACAC
>NC_032015.1:4990396-5011789 GCF_001865875.1 Lupinus angustifolius | reverse complement strand
CAATATTCAACACATTTCATCAACAATCATATATATTCAAAACATTCAAACATACAAAATCTTGGGTTTCTTAAAAACCCACGTTAACTCCAAAACCTTTGAGACGGTTTAGGAGATCCGGGTGTAATATTCGGACACCACTATGTCACGATGTGTTTTCTCTCACCTTAATGAAGCGTGCTTTAACTCGTCAACTAAGGATGGTTTGGTTTCAAGGTTCGAACACCGAAATCTTCGTAACTATCACAATAAAAATCTGTTAGTTTCCGATATTTCTAAAATCGTTACCAAAATACTTAAAACTACATATTCTGATTTAAGACATTCTTTGATAATCTTACCATTTTAAAGTAAGTTATTCAAAGTATCCTTTAAGAGTCTTATGAGGCATTCATGTACTCATAAACCTTAACATCCTTTTTAACAAAAGTCTCTATTTTTCCAACTTGTTCCAAGCCATAGTTTAAGGCTAACAACAAATAGAATATATATACATTCTCATTTTTCCAAAAACACTTCCTAAAGGTTCCTTTGATTTCATCATCATCCCCTTTGGCTAAAACAACAAAATGCATGTAATAAAACATCATAACAACTCCATGAACACAAGTTGTTCATGGTTTCAACAAAATATTTTCATAAGTTCAAGAACATCACCATTTTCGGTTTTGAGGAGAAAATGAGTTAGAAAGCGTTTTAGAAAATTTCAACAGTTGAATATGTTCTTGACATACTCATGAACAACATACTTAAATCTCATCAACATCCATTGGTTGAATGTTGAGAGATCAATGATTGAAGATGGAAGAAACAATGAAAAAATGAGAGAAAAGATGAAGAGAGATTCGCCTTCTCCTTGCAAATTTGAAAATGAGAGAGTGTGAGAGTGAAGTGTGGAGTGTTTAATGAGGGAAGGGAAATCAGATTTTCCTCTAGGAAATCATTACAAAATCTCATAAAGTGGCTAATGATGATTTCATGAGATATGGGTGAAAGTGATGTGAGATTTACTTTATGAAAGTCAAATCTCGCATCCCAATGCGAAATGATCACTTCGCGGACACGAGCGTATTCATGCTCGAGTTTTATCAGCCAATACTCGATCGGGTATTATAAATCACCCGATCCTAATATCCGATTAGAATTTTGGATTTCGGCATACCGAGTGAAAAATATTTAGAAAATAGGTATGAGTGTACTCAGGGTCTATATTGACTCGAAATGAAATTATGAAACCAACGACGCAATTGGAATTCGATTCCGAGTTACGGAACTCAAAAACCACTTTTTGAGCCGTACCGGGTGAGATTCGGCCCTGACAGCGTTCCGAAATCGACTGTCTCCGAAAATCATGAAAATTTACCACCAAATTGGAAATAGAATTACAAGACTAAAACTCAACTAGAGTTTCGTCTAATTCTTTACCGAAAATTCCCATAAATTCATTTTCGAAAATATAATTAATAACAATATTATTAAAATCTTATAAGTCAAAATCGTAAAATTCGCGGTGTTACAGAAGACATATAATTTATTGACATATATTCAAGACAATGATATAATTTAAAATATTATAATAAACTATTGGTAATTGTACCTACTCGCTCACATAAAAAATATAATAGAATTGGTATGTATTAACTAAAATTATATTATTTATTTTTCTTTACAATTATCATAACTAAGTCATTTCCTACCTAATGACATATACATTTGTTAATTTTGATAACTCAGTGGACATTATAGTTCAAAGTACTTATCGAAATCTATAAGATCACTAAAAGAATGGAGAGTTTTTATAAACAAGAACAATATGTTCATTAACTATTGAATAAATGAATATGATTTCAAGTAAAAATATTTATAATTTAATTCAATCATTTATTAAGTTGATCCAAATATTTTTAAACTTAATAATATTAGATGATGAAAATGAATACAACAATTTTAATTCTATTGACTTGTGTAATATTAATGAGGGTCAAACATTCAACATATTAATTTATCAATTTTTAAACTCTTAATTTAATTAATTATTAAGTTAATGCAAATATTTTTAATAATATTAGGTTATGAAAAGGAATTTTGAAGGATATATTAATTTAAAAATTCTCTCTTATAAGACAATTTCAAAAAACAATGCATCCGGTGCATTTTTCTACTAGTTAAATAAGAAAATATAATCTTAATCCACGTATCTTCTAAAATTTATAACAAATCTAAACAAATCTTATAATTATTATACTGAACTTGACTTTTTCAGATATTTAAACGCCTATTATTGTTTACCCAAAAAAAACATCTTTGACAAATCATAGTACTACTAACTCTTGTTGTTTTGTCTACTTCACTTTCTCTTACTTGTACTTGTTCTCCCTTTCTCACAGAGTCAATAACGACGGATATATATCTCAAAACCGACGAAGGTGAAGATTTGAGACTATGCAAAATGTGGTTTCAGATGTCAAACTTCAAACTTGTTTATGTTATTTTCTTGGGGTTTCTGTTTCTCAACTGCTTTCAAGTATTTGAATCCAACGCTCAACTCATACCACAAGAAGAAGGTACTTTCTATGCTTCATTTTGATGTGTTTAATAACTCTGTTTCAGCTATTGGAACAACAAATAAACTCTTTTGAAGCTTTTAAACAAATAATGCCTTTGTTTTCTTTTATAATTCAGAACCCAGATAAAATAATTCAAAAAAGAAACTGCTTTTAACCTCCTTCCTAAGTTCTAACCGATTTCACTTGTGTAGGCTATAGATGAATATACAAAGTAATGAAAACTAACACTGAAAATAATGATAATAATCTTGTACAATACTTTTTGAAGTGGAAATTGCATTAAGTTTTGAAATTTTTGCATCAGTGTCCATTGTCCATTGTTTGTGTTAAACAGAACTTCGCAATAATTTTTTGATGTCTGGGTTTTGATGATTGTTGCCAGATATTTTCAAATCCTTGTTTTCAATGTTTCCTTTTACATTAAATTTGGGTTGTTTTTTCGTTTGAAGTTATGCATCTCATATGCTCAAGTTAAAGTTAAAATTGTTTTGTTTGCTAGATCTTTGGATTCATCTGTTTGTAATATGATTAAATTGTCAGTATAAATTTATTCAAAGAATTAATGAGGATTAAATATATATAATGCAGAAAAACAACAATTTCTTTCCACGTGAAAAACTACACTTTCTTTCTTAAATCTTCTTGCTTTCTTGCATATCTTCTTGCTGTACATGTAGCATCTATTTATACAATCATGAAATTTTGATTATGTTTAGTATATGTGGCATGATATTCTTTAAACAACTAGCATTGCACATGTCCTTAGCGTGATAAAATGGAAGATCGTAGAATAATGTATAAAACAAAATCTTTATGACTGGAGTTTTCATTTTATGGCACCACTTTACATTAATAGGGCTTTTCGTTATTAATATGCTAATTATTTTGGATTTTGGAGTGTTTAGTAATTCAAAAGTTATGCCACAATGTGAGATTGACACCTTTGGAAATTGGAAGACAAGAGTGAGGGACAGCCATTTGTCTTTCAATACAAATTATATTTTTTCTTCTTCTCCATTTCTTAATCAATGCTCAATATAGTTATTAGCACTAGTAATTACTGCCCTCGTTTTTTAAAGGTTTATGTTTAAATTTTGTTACAATTGATGTTTTATAAATTTAAAACTTAATTATGCACTTTTTTGTCTTCCAATTATATTATTTTGTCACCTCTTATTTATCCCTTTTGAAATAAATAATGATTAAATCTTAGTATTTTAATCAAAATAAACAAATTAATCATTTTTAATCTATGTACATGATATCAAACTCAATTTCTAAGAAACGGATGAAATATGTGGGTATTTTTTAAGTCTACACTTATAAAAGTAAAATTAATTAAGATTTTTATAATTGAACTTAACTTATATTATATGATTTTTTAATTTAATTTGAATGTCCTTTTTGGGGTCTTTTTGTAATGTGAGAGTAATTTTAGATTAAGTTATTCCATATTTTATTTTTTAAAATTAAGTTATTATAATTAACAAATTTTAATTATTTTAATAAACAAATATAATAAGTTTAAATAATATGCTAAAATAGTATTTTGGTCATTTATTGTTAGTTTTAATCTAGTCTTCTAATTACAAACTTGTCTACTTAATCATTTATTTTTTAATGTTCGATAATTTTCCCTCTGTGTTGATAGTATTAGATTTCTACAATAGCATACCAAACTGTCATAGCGGTCCCTTTCTAGTAGCAAAATATTAGTTTTTATGTGGAATTTATAGCATTCTAGGAATAAGATGATAAGAATAGATAAATTATGAAGATAAGAGATGAAAGAGACTAAATTATTCTTTTTTGTGTGGCTGTGAGATGGATGAAGATAAAGATGCATAAAAATATTGTAGAATGAGAAATTATTTTTATTGCATAGTCACAAACCTTTCCTAAATACAGCTGTATGGTCTGAATCTGAAATTAAATAGCATTGCATCATCTTTAAATTCTTTAAGAAAAATTCAATTTCTTATATTATATTGCCCACCATCTATGACTTGGTCACACAAGACACATAATGAAAACAGTCTCATGTTCATGTTTCATTGTCCTCATGTTCATTTAAGGCGGTTGCAACTTGCAAGTTTTTTGTTGTTGAAATAATCAAGTTCAAAGTTATGGGCATTAGATATTTGAACATAAATTCTTATCTATTTGAAATTATAGAAAGTTTCTGTTCAGTGTTATTAATGCAGACACCTAGATTGCCTGAACTATTAATTTTAACAATATTTTTAATATCATGATTTAGATATCAACTCTCTATGTATTGTATTTGAGACCACTTTACTCTTTACTGAATCAATATGTTTCTAGGGAGTTTCACTTCCCCAAGTGATTCTAGTAAATAAATTTTAATTTTAATGGTTGAATTATGAATCTCTATTTAAATTATTTCTAGGCTTTTTAAATTGTTTATTTGTCAAATTATGGTTTTTTAATAGGAATTTTTTAATTGTTGAAATATACATCTCTAAATCCCTATTTGGATAAATTTTAAAAAATTATTATTTTTTAATTTATCTATATAATAAATATTTTTAGATTTAAACTTGTGAAGTTGAAAGTTAGTAAATAATTTGTCAAATATAACTATTTACTTTCTTCTATGCAAAGTTTTTTATGGGATCACTAAAATTACATAGCTGGGGTTGAATTCAGATACTCTCGCACTATTTATTTTTATCATTAAATAGTTTGCTTAGTTTGGGAGTTGGATTTTGGAGGGGAAGGAAGAGAAATATAAGGCTTGGGAGTCATGGTATATTTCATGGCTCCCAAGCCTTCTTTTTTCTTCCTTCCCCTCCAAAATTCAACTCTCAAACTAATAGTAAGTGAATCTCTATCAAACTATACAAGTCCCTAAATACATTGTTTGAACTTTGAAGAATATAATTTGAGAAAATCAACCTTGTTAATCTAAGTCAAGCACTCTTGAAATTGTTAAATGTTCCACTTCTCAATACAAAATTACCTTCTTTTTTTTACTTAAACAATGATGGTTACATTTCCTATTGAGAATTTATGAGAAGACCCGGTCCAAGTAATATGAGAGTGATTTTAGTCTTTTTATTAGCGAGCTAAGTAAATAACAGCATAGGTGGAATCGATATGATACTTTTACCTGCCGAGAAACATAAGGTATTAGATTTATGAGTATTTCTATTTGTATCTATTAATATGTTGTTCAACTCGTCTCGACTTCTTTATTTGTCCCAACATTTACCGTAAACTATTAATTTCTTTTGTTTCCTAAGGTTTATCTTTGTAAGATTCAGAATGATTGAGAGTGTATTAGTAGATGAATCATGGTTTATATTGTGTGTTGCAGTGAATGTTCTACAAACAATATCTGATAAACTAGAGAACTTGAACTGGAAAGTAACACAAAGTTCCTGCATCGAGGATCAAGGATTTAATGCAAAAATTAATATAAATGATGACATCGTAAGGAACATCACATGTGATTGCACTTTCCAATCTAGCACTGTTTGCCATGTTACCAACATGTAGGTCTTTTTCTACACATTCTAAATTAAATTAAACTTTATATTACCTCTGTAATTTTCTTTTATGGGATATTAATACCATAGTTTTTGGCTATGATAGCTTGCTCAAGGGTCAAAATATATCTGGAGTTATGCCTAGTGAATTTGGAAATCTCACTCATCTGACAGTACTGTGAGTGATTGTAAATTCTATTTTCTTCATATTTTCATTTGTGTTCATAAATCTTATAATTGTGACAGGAAATGTTGATTATAGGTAGGTGCATAAAATTTCTCCTGTGACTCAGTGTATAATTGTTATGATTTTGCATGTGAAAGTGAAACATTAATATCTTCATTAAATGCAACAGAATCTGCTAAAAACTGACAGAAACTTTTGTACTAAGCAGTGATCTCACTCGCAACTATCTCAATGGCTCATTTCCTAAGAGTTTTGCGCATACATCGCTCATCATTTTGTAAGTCAATGTTACCTTTGAATATTTGTGTTCTTCTCTCGCTCAATGTACGAAGCATGCTGGTTGTTAGTTGCTTGTTTAGTTAGTGCAGTTAGTTTCACTCTGAGTTAGATTGCTAGTTGGCCGGGTAGAATTGAATGTTGGAACATTCCTTCAGTTAGTTGAGTTGAAAGCATTATTGGCCCTGCAGAATTCGCTTATATTCCTGCATGTGAGACTACTTGTACTGAGCAACCATTTTGGTGATTGAGTTTTACCATTTTTCTCGATTAGTCCATCTTGTGTTACATGTAGCAAACACCAAACTCTTCTAAAAGTTAACTCTATTGTCATTAATAATTTATGTATCTAGCATGCCTCTCCATGCAAGAATCCTTTGGTTTCAGCATGTACAATGCACATTCCATTTTTATCAAGCAATTTGCTTACTAGCAACCTTTTAAGTTTTCTCAATTTTACCTAAGTGGCTTAAATTATTTGCATTGAGCACATGTTTCATGATCAAGGCACTACTGTTTCTATGGTCCAGGTCTCTTTTGGGAAATCGATTAAGTGGTTCGATACCCTCAGAAGTTGGTGAGATTGCTAATCTGGAGGAACTGTAAGTGTTGGAGAAACTTTGTTGTTATCTAGAAAATGTTGATAATGGAGGTGAAGTACTTGATTAATAATATTGATATACATGTTTACAGGAACTTAGAAGATAATCTGGTTGGAGGACCACTTCCTCCGAGTCTTGGAAATTTGAGCAACTTAAAGAGACTGTAAGATTGTTGTTTCTTTCTTTCTACTCATTTTTATCTGAAATGCATCACTCAATTTTTATCATTTATCTTTCTGCATTCATGGAGACTACCTTACCTGTTTGATTTGAAAAAATGTTTCTTGTTTTAAATTTTGCTTTGTTGATAACTAAAAGTACGCCACATTGTTTTAATCCCGTTCTGTTTTCGAAGATTTGTTGTATTCATTGTTTACTATACAGATCTTTGAAAACTGGAAATACATTAAAATCAAGGTGGTATACTTGTAACTATCAATGAAAACAGGAAACACTTTCGTAAACCAAACATCCCCCTATTATCTATTTTTTCATTTTCGTCGTGGCTAATTTTTTTTGATGAATCTGCAGACTTCTTTCTGCAAATAATTTTACAGGGATAATACCAGAAACATTTAGCAAACTGAAGAATCTGACCGATTTGTGAGTGATATGAAGTGATAAAAATGTTTATTTCTTATTTTTATTGTTTGTATATCTGTTAAATCTTGAATGCTAAAACCACTCTTTAAATTTGCTGCAGTCGGATAGATGGGAGCAGTTTATCCGGAAAGATACCTGCTTTTATTGGGAACTGGACCAAACTCGACAGATTGTGAGTATACATTTACATTTTTACGATTTTCATCCTTAACCTTTTCCTCGTTGGAGAAGAAAACAATTTTATATCATATGCTTAACTTCATTTCCATTATATGATGATTATTTTGGGTAGGGATCTGCAAGGAACATCTATGGAAGGCCCAATTCCCTCCACCATATCCGAGTTGAAAATTTTGACTCAATTGTGAGTACATTCTCCTTTATAGAATGCTGCTGAATTGCTGCATTTTATCTTCATATATTGTATTGTGTTGTGGAATGCAATCTTCAATGGAGGAACATTTTCTTTCATTTATAACATTTCTGTATCAGGAGAATAAGTGATTTGAATGGATCAACTATGACATTTCCTGATCTGGAGAATTTGAAGAACTTGAAACGACTGTGAGTTGAAAGTTATTCGGCCATTATGTTACGAACTATTAATTCTTTAGGGCTTTTAATAAGGTGGTTTATTTCTGTGACTTAGGGAGTTGAGAAATTGCTTGATCACTGGTCCCATTCCACATTACATTGGTGAAATGACAAATTTAAAAACTTTGTAAGTTGCACCAAATGGGTATATATCTCAAGGTTCTGCTCTCTCTCCTGCTAAGCATTTACATTTTGCTCTTCATAATCATTTTTTTCTTGCAGAGACCTAAGCTTCAACATGTTGACCGGTTCAATACCAGATTCAATTCAGGGCTTGGATGCGCTAGATTACATGTAAGTGAACATTTTAATCTGATGACCAGAAGATTAGCCAAACGGATGCGTAAGACAGATATTAATTATCGATGCAGGTTTCTGACTAACAATTCTCTGAGTGGACCGATTCAAGACTGGATACTGGACTGGAAAAAAAATATGTTAGCATATTTCCTTGATTTTGTTTTCTCTAATTGAATGAAATTTAGTCAGTACAGAACACCATATAGTGTCCTGTCAGTTTTGCCTCTTGTAATTAATCTCGAGCAGTCATTGAATTACGAAGATATTAAAATTCAATCTTACCTTATGTTCTTTTTAAGGGATTTATCTTACAACAATTTTACAGAATCTTCTGCAACTACTTGCCAGCAGGGGGATTTGTAAGTTTCTTTTTCTGTAGCAATTACAAAACTGTTTCAGCTATGTGACTATGTCAATAACCAACTCTTATTATTACTGAACAGGAACTTAGCTTCAAGCCATTCTTCTTCAGCAATCACTTCGTAAGTTCTGTTGCTTAATTTCCACTTGTTTATCGCCAATCACCATTGACTCATCTGTTGAAACTAACTGTATTCATCTTGTAGAGTTTTTTGTTTGAAGAAGAACCTACCTTGTCCAGGAAAATCACAGTGTGAGATGTAGTATATCAATCATGTTTCTATACACTAGAATAATCTCGTAAATAAAACTGTGATAGTTTCTTGTAGGAGTAACTTCTGATGAGATTTTCACTGTCTCCGCAGATCATTCATTGTTCATAAACTGTGGAGGACCTGAAGGTGAGTTTGAGGGCTACAGCTATGTAGGTGATCTCCAGACAAATGGTGTTTCAAGCTTTGACCTTAGGAATGATGATCGATGGGCTTATAGCAGCACGGGAATATACCTGGGAAATGATTACGCTAATCATTTAGCAGCAAATACATTTTCTTTGAATATTAGTGGCCCAGAATACTACCAAACTGCTCGCCTTGCCCCTCTATCACTAAAGTACTATGGCCTTTGTATGATGAAGGGAAATTACAATGTGAAGCTCCATTTTGCTGAGATAATGTTTTCTGATGACCAAACGTTTAGCAGTCTTGGAAGGCGCATATTTGATGTTTCAATTCAAGTTAGTAATGAAGCCAAAAATATTTTGCTACGTTTTTTGGTTTTTTCTTACATATTTGTCATTTCTCATAACTGGTATTGGATAAAACAGAAGTTCTGAAGATAAAACCTTTTCAATGCTGCATCTTGGCAGGGTATTAAATATTTGAAAGATTATAACATCATGGAAGCAGCTGGTGGAGTTGGTAAGGGAATCACTGAGGAAATTGACGTGGATGTTAACGATAGCACCTTAGAAATCCACTTATACTGGGCAGGGAAAGGAACTACTGCTATTCCTGACAGAGGTGTATACGGACCTCTTATATCTGCTATCACAGTGACACCAAGTAAGTATTGATGTCATTATTGTTTGTTTGATGTTTCTTATTTCGCTCTCGATCACCACGTTGTGTCATTTTCTATAAGCATTTCTACTTTGTTGTAGACTTTAAAATTAAATCAGGAGGGTTGTCTGCTGGAGCAATTGGTGGAATTGTAGCTGCATCATGCGTGTTTGTCGTACTCATACTGGTTGCCCTTCGGAAGATGGGTTTCCTTGGTGGGAAAGATACAACAGACAAAGGTAAGATTCAATCCATATTCAGCTACCTTTTTTAGGTAATGGAAAATTATCGTTACCTGAGACCACCGACACAAACAACAGCGCATATTAGATCAACACAAAAGTTAGCCACCTTTTGGAAAACCTCTAACTTGAGCAAGATCCAACCTACCTCACAAAAACAGGATTACATCACAAAAGATAGATCAACCTCCAAAATTGTAGCCTATAACATCCAAAAAAATGCCTAACAGACGTTTTCAAATTACAAGTATTCAAAAATTGCACTATATATTTAACCTCTTGATGAATCTCCTTAAAAATGACACCTTCAATCTAGTTCTTCTACAAAAAGTCCTCTGATTCCTCTCACACCAGATATGATAAATCAATGAGGCAATTGTGGCAAAGAGGATCAAATGTGGTGATAAACATGATTTTCATAAGCAGCTACTTGCCGCTCTTGTAATTTATGTTTTGTTAAAAGAAGGTTCAGGGTTAGCTGTCAAGCTTGATGAATATGCCTCTATAATCTATGATGTGGTAATAAACATGATTTTTATTTGTACATTTACATCATTTTAATGCATCAAATTTGATGTAAAGATCCAAAATTAATATACTTCTTGAAGGGAAAGTGATGATATATTTAAAAGAACATGAATATTAGAGTTAATTATTATGCCAAATAATTTTGTTGGATTCTCTACTTTGCTCTTTCTGTGCCTTTCTTTTCTCTCTTTTTATCTTATTTATGACTACTCTTTTATTTTAATCTTAATAGTGATTCTATTTATAAATATACCTTGTTGCAGAACTTCTAGACCTGAAAACAGGTTATTTCAGTTTAAGACAAATTAAAGCAGCCACTAATAACTTCGACCCAGCAAATAAAATAGGTGAAGGAGGCTTTGGGCCAGTGTACAAGGTAACATTGCACAGATTATAATTATATGACTTACTTAAGCAATTCAAGTTTTGAAAACACTTGAGCATGCCACATATCCCTCAACATTTACACATAAAAACGTTATACTAAATTCATGGAATAATCACAGGGTGTACTTCCAGATGGTGAAGTAATTGCTGTTAAGCAGCTCTCGTCCAAATCAAAGCAAGGGAACCGTGAATTTGTCAATGAAATAGGAATGATATCTGCTTTGCAGCATCCAAATCTTGTGAATCTTTATGGCTGCTGCATTGAATCAAACCAGTTGCTGCTAATATATGAATACATGGAGAACAATAGTCTTGCTCGCGCACTTTTTGGTAATGCTTAATGAACACCTTGTGGTTGTGTATGCATGACCCTACTGCAAAATTAAGATGCAACTTGAAAAAAACACTTTCACTTGACCTTGTCACTAAACTTTTGCTAGGTAAAGAAGAACAGAAGCTGAACTTAGACTGGCCCACAAGAATGAAGATCTGTGTCGGGATAGCAAGGGGATTAGCTTATCTTCATGAGGAATCAAGGTTGAAAATTGTACATAGGGACATTAAGGCAACCAATGTCTTACTTGATAAGAATCTGAATGCCAAGATCTCCGACTTTGGTTTGGCGAAACTTGATGAAGAAGAGAATACCCATATCAGCACACGGATAGCGGGAACAATGTTAGTACTCTGTCAAACCTATTAGTTGATCATATATTATTTGCATAAATATTTTGTTTGCACTGCTATCCACAATATTTCAACTGCTTAAAGTTATAATCATTTAAATAGTCAAGAAATACTTCTGTTTTATTGTTTTCTTAAGTCACTGACTATTGTACACTACATGTATTATCAGTGGTTACATGGCACCTGAGTATGCTATGCGGGGTTACTTGACCGACAAGGCAGATGTTTATAGCTTCGGAGTTGTAGCTTTAGAGATTGTTAGTGGAAAGAGCAACACAAATTACAGACCAAAAGAAGAGTTTGTTTATCTTCTGGATTGGGTAAGTTGAGTTCAATATGCTTAAAATATGTTTGGCAAGCTCATCTCAGTTTTCAGCCCATTATTACTATTAGACAATAAGCTTATGCAGAATGCTTCTCATAGGAAAATTTCAAAATCTACTATACTCATTTTCTTTTATTTTTTACCATTGTGCTTTCCTTGTTTCTCTTTATATTTAATAGTTTGGTTAAATTTCTAATTACTAGGCCTATGTTCTCCAAGAGCAAGGAAACCTTTTGGATTTGGTGGATCCAGGTCTTGGTTCAAGGTACTCTTCAGTGGAGGCAATGAGAATGTTGAGCTTGGCTCTCTTATGCACCAATCCGTCTCCAACTCTTAGGCCACCCATGTCATCTGTAGTAAGCATGCTTGAAGGAAAAACACCGATTCAAGCACCGATAATCATGCGCGGTGAGAGGGGCGAGAGTAGCGAACATGCAAGATTTAAAGCCTTGAAGTTGATATCACAAGACAGCCAAACTTTTGTTTCTTCCCAACTCTCACAAGAAAGTATGCACCAAAGAGACAAATCCGCAGATGGGCCATGGATTGACTCCTCCATATCTCTTCAAAGTTTAGATGATAGTTCTTCAACAAGCAAACTCCTTTGATATTCTCATGGTGATGGGTGATTCATTGTAATGTTATGAGTAAACATCTCACATGAAATTCTTGTTCTTTTTTTGTTTTGAAGAAGCTGAAATGTAACAGGATAATATGATAGCATATAATATGCAGTTATATACAATGTCTAAAAGAAAAGATGGTAGGCTGCAACATTATTAGGCATGAAAAGGCATTCATGGTGCTTAGATCGCGTTTTATCAAGCATTAGGAGAAAATGTACTAACAAAACCACAACCTAGTAAGCAAATTGCAGTATTAGTGCATGGAGAATATTTTGTTGTATTTTGTAATGTTACCTTCACTTGTAGCTACATTTTCCACTACTTAATGTATGTGACATAAACAATTCACTCATGACTCTCAATCTCTCATATCAGCCGTTCATTTTCAGATCTTCCTTTTGAGACCTTGAATTGAAAAGGAAAAAAATATAACATGCGGATGATGAGAAAATAACCATTGTTTAAAGTGATTGAGAAGATAAAATGCTGGAGAATCTTTAGTACATAATGTATATTCCCGAGAACCATATTATAATCATCAGAAATATCATGATATAGTGTTATTTTTGGATAGCTGAATTTATGTTACAATATATTGCGATTGATAAAAATGAAATAAAAACATTTATAATACAATATAGAATGTTTTTGATGAACTTTTACTGTGTTTTTAATGATTTTTTGTTACTATGTTACAGTTACGAACATATACTGTGGCATGTACTATATGTCAGTCTAAAAAATGAGTAAAAAGTAAAAACATTAGAGTTGGTCTCAAATTTACAAAAATGTATTTCACTTTAATTTCACGTTTTTGTTGTTTGCATTTGTACCATGGGATTCTATTCAAATAAAAGAGCCTCTGAATGATGATGATTGAAGCAAATCAGTATTATGATACGTGCTTTCAGATAATTTGTGCCAATGTGAGATAAAATGGAAATTTTGACATCCTATTGGGACAAGATTTTCTATTCACATTCATGCCCCATACTAGTTCTTAGACCAAACCTATATACAGCTACAAAATATGGTACAAAGCAGTGGAATGGTATCAAAACTCAATGCCACTATTTATCTGAACAGAGAAAGAAGGGCACCCAACATTGCTGAGGGGGGTATCCACTCTCAAAACAAGACCTGAGTTACCAACATTCCCATTCCACTTTGATCTGCCAATCTGAAAATACAAGACAGAAGTGTGAGCCAAGAAACCAAAACTTTTTTTGCTTAAATAATAATGCTGTGTAAGTGTATATAACTCACTTAGAAAGCTAATTATTTTCATTTTTGGTTTACAAAGTTATTACTATATTAAATATTTTCATCTTTCTAAATTCTAATTCATACCAACTAATATTTATCATCCAGAGGTCAACAATAAATTATGCTGGCTCGGAAACAACTCACAGATATTGATGCAAACGCAGAAGGATAAGTCGTTAAGGCACATCCGCAAGTTAGATTAAGTTTCTCTTTAACTGAATGAATGAATTCCGCCCGCAACCCTGGATTGCTTCCACCAAAAGTAGGACACACACTGGCCATATATAGAAAACAAAAAGATAAGGCACGTGAACAAAATTAAAGACAATAATATAATATATTTGTATCGGAAGCAATACATGTTGGAGTTGAACTAGAAGCATAGGAAGTATATTTATAATACTATTGATAATTAGAATATTAAAAACTAATAGTTTCACAAGTAGGGGGAAATTAGAATCTTAGAAGAAGCTCATTTAGCAAATACAAAAAGGTTAGACATCTAAACAACAGAACTAAATATGTAAAACAATAATTGCTCGAAACACTGACATCGGATACTGTGTCACCTTATAATTAAAGGAAGAGCTTTACAATCTTCTAAGTTCGAAAGTAAATATCAACTTAAAGAAAAGAACATAGCAACATCACACAGTTAAAATTCTTCACAATCCAGGCTTAAACATCAAGGGTATACTTCTATATTTAAATGCCCTTTGTTGCTCTAATCATCTTTAATTAATAAATTACAGTTTAGTTTATTTTTCTTCAGAGTGAGCTATGTCTACTAGAGATTATTGTACTTCATTGGAACACATTGATTGAATTTTACACGCATTTCCAGGCTGCTACTGTTATTACTTATTAGATTCCTTTTACTAAAAGGACTCCCTCTAACATCCGAACAACATTAACCAGGAAAAGAAAGAACATACTTCAACTATGTTCTCCCTTATGGAATTATTAATATACCCTCCCCAAAAAAGAAAACAAGAAAACCACAATTAAGAAAAAGGCATAAAAATGGAGCGTAACATCTTACCTAAATTGAACAGTTGGCCTCACAATGAGACCAGATCTCTGCCAGGCCAAATGTTGATCAAGACTAAGAGAAAATGACTTGTCTGGCCATTGTATCATTGGAGTCATTCTTGTTCCCCAATTGTTCTATGAAAATAGAATAGTAGCATATATTAGTTCCCATGCATGAGAAATCAGTTTGAAATCATAAAATTCCGCAGTTGGTTGACTAGACTACTTAGTTAATGTCTTCACTAATTTAGACTCTAACCTTGCATGAAAAGCTGTATCTCATTTCCCCGGGATATTGACCCTGAGCTTGTAGAAGACCTCCGCAAACAGGAAGGAAGGCACTAGTAGTCAGACCCTCGCCGGATACATAGGTAAGTTGTCCATTTGGAAATTGTAGATCCACAAATGACTGGTTGCAGAATCAAAGACAGAAAAATTATTGTATCGGTTTATACAAAGAAATTGCTAATATAAAACAGTAAATTAGTTTCTCCTGGAATATTAAATCCAGCATCTGCAATCCACCTTTGTAAAGCATCTTCTTTATCTGGCCTTGACTTTAAAATGACATACTGTGAATTGGATTTCTATATTTGAATTAACTTCATGGTCAAATTGTAAAATCATTTCCTTTTAGCCTAACGTATTGGCTTGGCTTTTCAGGAATTCTAGCTAAAAATTATAGGTAGTGTTTTTACAGCGATAAATAGCAATCAACTTACACAAGCTAAGGGATTGATACAAAGCATGGACATCAACAGCCACCTTCTGTCTTTTGACCATACTGCTGGGCAAAGAGAATGCATCCCATTCTGACAATAAAAAAAAACTCATTATAAGATAAAGTAATGCTTATTATTCCATATTTATTAACAATTTTATAGAAAAGTCAATTAACGTAAGTTAACGAGATAATTACCTTCCTGTCATAGCCATACCAAAGCAAGTGTTGCTTTGACAAATGAACGGGCAAAAGAAGAGATGAATCACGGACTAATAGGAGCGGTCCAAGCTGAGCTAGGAAAAGTGATGAATTTTCATTTCCAGATGTAGAGCTACCATGTGATGCCTCTACTCTCCATAAATCTCCCCTTGCAGATAAAGAACCTTCCACCTTTTGGGTTCTACTATTGTAAGTTGTTGTCAAATTTATGGTTTCCTGCACTTGGCAAAAAAGAAGTCAGAAAATGAAATAGACATAAGAGGATGGCAATGAGCAAGAGAAAAGAGATATGTGGAGACAAAATACATATTACAGAAATTGTACATTTTATTATACACCTTCCAGAATAAATATTCAATAGAATAAATCTCTCCGGATTAACAAAATAATTTTGACAGCTAGTAGGTGATAATTAGTTATTTGGATAAAACCAACTCATTAATATGAAAATATTTGAATGAAACTAGACCCGTATATGCTTAACGGTCTTTGTCACTCATTTTTTGCATTTAGAGTTTATGATGATTAATGGGCAATTTTTTCATGTACTGATTTTTTTTTTGTGGCTAAAATTGGTATCTAACAAGACAATTAATTGAAGAATAAAATGGTGGGCAATCGAAGAGAAATCACAGACAAGAGAGGCTGGATTTAAATGATGGGAAAGAGAAAAGATCTTTCTAAATAATTGAACACGTATTTTTTATAGAAACCTAACAAAATAACACATTCTTATCTTCAAATTAAACATGATTTGAGTCAAAATGCAAGATATTCAATAAGAATAAAAGAATACTGATATACGGTAGATTCATAGACCTAGTAAGTCTTCCTCACCTAATATGAGTTAATGAGTGTGATAGTAGTGTAACTTGTTCTAATACAAAAAGTATTGTACCTTAATTTTACATTCATCACCAACATGTGTGTGGTGTTTGGCTTTCTCACCAATAAAGGCAGAAAGCAGAATCATGACCGATCAGACACATAATCAGGCTCTACACCAGATGTTGGCCAGCCAAGATGCTGTCGAGTAGCATCTTGAACTTAAAACGACGATTTAGTAAATGAATGCAATAATTCCACAATAGAGAAAAGAGGCCAATATTTCAACAGCTCTATACTTTAAAGGGTTTAAAAGATTTCCACCCACTTAATACAAAAACTATCCTATATCATTAAAGAAATTCTTTGGTGCACTCAATGCAATTCACCAATAGGATTAACACATAAAAAACAGCACAAAATTGAATTGTATTGTCAGATTAATTCAATAATATCTTACAATGAAATATACACTAACTATATTACTATTAGAGCACATAATAATCTCTACTATTAAATAGTCAAACAGATGCAGCTAACCAACTATGACACCCAACAATTCAACTAGCAACCAAATAACAATCACAAATCAAGATTTTTCGTTACCTGCCGCGTACCAAGAATACCATTAGAACCAAAATTAAACCCTCCACCTTCTTCATCAACAGTTCCAGCAGCAACAACATTATCATCCTCAGAAAACCCATGATTCTTCAACCTTGCACTCAAAGACCTTAAATCATCTCTCATAGCAACAATCCCAATACCAATCCTCTCACTACCCATATCCCCTCCGATCAAAACCGATCCCATCACATCATCTTCCTCCTGCTTATACGGCACAGGCAATAGCCTGTAAAACTGCTGAACCATCCCATTCAAACAGGCACCGAAGTCAGCTCCAACCTGCCCTATCCGGCTACCGATATCGAAAATCGCAGAAACCCCAATGATTGCATAATCCTCAGTTATCATTCCAAAATCTATCGTACCAAAGCTGTGGTCGAAAAGCTTCGATTTGGAGGAGTTGGGCCATGAGAAAGGGGATTGAACCAAACCATTGAAACCTTCAGCTAATCGGTCTGCAAGGTCTTGGCCATGGCGCTGAACCTCTTCCCACGCCTCAAAGGGCCTTTCCACAGACATATTTTAAAACCCTTTCTTCCAAAAAAGTTCCAAACTTTTCATAAGAATTCGATGGAATTAAGAAAACCCATAAAGGGTTTTGAGTTTTTTGAATAATGAAAATCAACTATTCTATAATCTCAAAGTGAATAAAACAACGAAGCTTGTGGGAGAGCTTGGAAACAGTAACAGAGAAGAACAAAGAAAAATCAGGAACTTTTGATAAGAAATGGATACGATAAAGAAAACCCAGAAAGGATTTTGTGTTTCTTTGACTTGTTCAAAGCAAATCAACGACTCTACAAGCTCAAAGAGCTAGTTTTTTTGTTTGTTGTTGCAAAAACTCGTAAAGGAGGGAAAGTGTATCTTATGGAAGCAAAAGATGATAAGGGAGAGAAGTGAAAGAGATTTACGAGGAAATGAAAGTTACTCGAGATGAAGAACACGGACACACGGTGAACGGAGAAAGATAAAGTAAGAGAAAATCAGCACCTATGAGGAATGGCTCTGGTTTGACACGCGTAGTAATGTTTTTTATAGAAATAAATATAATAAGCGCTCAATTCATGGAAAGAGGTGGCTCTGGTCTCACAAGTCATTCCATTATTTATTTTATTTTATGATTTAAAGACTTAGCCTTAAAAATATTTGTAAGATGGTTTCAAATTTTTCTTTTCTCTTTCCTCTCCTAAAAAAATTAACTACAGTTAATACACACATTTTATATTTATATAATAATAACGGTATAATAGAGCTATAAAAAATATGTTCATTCAATTACTTAAACAGTCATTAGAATTTAGAAGATTCAAGATTCGCCTCAAATATTATAGATATATTCATATATTATCATATATTCTTATCAACTAAACCCATATTCATTGATATTGTTGTCTTAAATATGAAACCATAGCAGTTAGTTTTTTTCATTGTTTGGAAACTTGAAATTTCCCATTCAGTAAGAATCTTTCCTAAAAAAAACATTTACTTATCATTTTATTGTATTTTACTCTTTTTCATCAATTCAGCCATGACATTAAGGATTAGCAAACTTTCCATTTCTCAAATAAACATTTACTAAGAGATAGAGCTATATGCCCAAAAGATATTAGTCTTTTACATGTAGGATGAAGAAACACATTTAATTATATATAAAAACATAGCATTAAAAATTGATTAGTAAAAAAAGTAATTTTACTTGCATAAAAATGTATATTGGGTGATATTATTTTAGAGAAAAATATGTATATACTGATAGTGTAAGAGTTCTTTACACTGTCACTGCATCATTAAACATTTATTTTCAATCATCATTGACTTTTTAGAAAAAATAATTCAAATGAACGGTGGATGATGCATTGATTGTGTATATATCTTTACATTGTCAGTGCATAGATTTAATACTCGATATTTAAGAGGAGGGATTTTTTTTTACACCTAAATTAAGTTATATTATAACACTCAATCTCAGTCGTCCATTTTCTCATATTCAACGAACCATAAGGGTTACTGAAATAAATGATAATAGAGAAAATGAGAAATCTTAAATAACTTTTAAGTGTAACTCATTCAGTCCGATGAATTTAAAAAATGGATGGTTGAGATTGAATGTAACTAGTGTAACTTAATTTAAGTGTAAACGAATCTCTCCTTACACAAAATTGAAGTTAAACTAGTTATTCTCAATCTTAATAATTGATTTTATTAAATCTAATAGATCAAATAAGTAACTCAAATAAGTGATTGGAGAAAAAAGTATAATTTAACTTTGATGTAAATGGATCATTCTCAATTGAGTGTTTTAATAATCTTCACTTTAATATGATAATCCCCAATTCATATCCCATAATATTGCTCTACAATGATAAGTTAAATATTTTCATATTAATTGATAAATAAGATTGAGATTAATTATGATGGAATTTTTAAAAATAATTATCATATATCACTAGTGTAAAGAAGGTTTATATTAAGGCTAAATTATATGGATATTTAATGTGTTTTAGTGAAATTATATAAATTATTCATCCATTTTTTATATCTACAAAAAAATCAAGGTATCTACATGAGAAATAAGTGTGATATTTTAAACAAAAAATAATAAATGTAATTAAATTAAATAAAATTAGTATATATTGTGAAGATTGTAACGCCCCGAAAAATACTTCTAAAAAACATTGCGAAAAATTGGTAAATTTTTTTGTTTTAAATGGTGATGTATAAAATTGTTTCATTTTAAAAACCTTTCTTTTCTCGGACATCACTTTAAGTAACATATAACGCGGAAATCAAAACTGGTTACCTAACGGTAACTGAAATGATACAACATTTCCTGAATATACATCTTCATAGATACAAAAGATCATAAGTACTTAATATACATATCCAACAAGAAAGGGCGGAAATATTAATCATCGCCAACAGACACTAAACAAAGACATGACAAGTTGAAGCCGTCAGTGTTTCCAAAGTCATAAAATGATAAGCAACTCCTAGTGACTAACTCCAAAGTTAGGGTACTGTCTCTCCTCAATTCTGCATGCCCCCTCTTGGAACATCACGGACGGGTAGCTCCAAATCCGAGCAAAGTTGTCTACCTGACGAGCACACGTCCGAAAAGCAAGCAATAGAAAAAGAAGAGAAATAGAGAGAGTAAGACATCTGATGAACATAAATTCATTGACGGCGTGGACTTACTCAGAATAATACACTCAGATGTGAAAAACAGTTCATATATATATATATATATATATATATAACATATCACATTATAACTCATCAGTTGTTCTCGTAAACAATTATCCAATCCACATGAGTAATATAACCAAACTCGTCAATTGTTCTCATAAACGATTATCTAATCAGCCTATGTAATGTAAACAACACTTATTCCCAACCAATATCATAAATTTACCATTTATCAATATATAATTCATCGACAAGATGTCATGACCATGGGTAATAATATATGCATAATGTTGATGATGCATGATGTTTGTAACTCAAATGTGAGAATCCACTTCCACAAGTGCAATATATGTATGTTATGTCATGATCATCCACCTCACACTAATATCCTCCCCATTAACCTAGTCGGAAATAAATCAAGAGTACAGGTCCCATACCAAGCCACTTTGTACGCACCTGAAATAACATATCCTCGCAAGGAAGTAAAAATAGATCCATCTGTTCCTTCAGGAACAGTCCAACCCGGACCTAGGTCGTACAAACGCTTTCTGGGCATCCCTCTCATTGATCCAGATTGCAAAGAGGGGTTGTCAGAGATCGTCTAGTTTGGCCTGTGAGAACTGTCCGATCCAACAGGGTACCTCCCCAAGAATACAA
>NC_032015.1:4990095-4990296 GCF_001865875.1 Lupinus angustifolius | reverse complement strand
TTCTCGGATTACTTTCTTTAAAATTAATTTCCGAATTTGACTATTTAATTCCAACACCTTGAATACTTTACTTTTTATTTCAATTACGGTGTTATACCATAGTAGTTTTTATATCACATACCCATACTAAGGTTATTACATACTCAACCAATCAATCTAAATAGTTAAACACAATTATTGTCTCTCGCCCAAGCGAGGACC
>NC_032015.1:4989646-4989995 GCF_001865875.1 Lupinus angustifolius | reverse complement strand
TACCTCATCCTCATCCTCATCCTCCTCCTCACCCTGAGGATGGGGTTGAGGATGCGGATGAGGATGAGGATGAGGATAGGAGGAGGATGAGAATGAGGATAGGATGAAGAGGAGGATGAGGATGATGATGCAGAAGAGGAAAGGATGAGGACGAGAATGAGAGTGAGGAAAAGGAAAGGATGAGGACAAGATTGAGAATGAGGATAGGATGAGGATGAGGATGAGGAGGAGGATAGGATGAGGACGTGAATGAGGATGAGGATAGGATGTGGATGACGATGAAGACAAGGATAGGATGAGGAAGAGGATGAGGATGAGGATAGGATGAGGAGGAGGATGAGGATGAGGA
>NC_032015.1:4988164-4989546 GCF_001865875.1 Lupinus angustifolius | reverse complement strand
CCCAAGCGAGGCCCCTTCTCGCTCAAGCGAGACATCATTAAAATCCTGGTTTTTTTTTCCGCTCAAGCGAAGCTTTTGCTCGCCCAAGCGAGGGATTTCCAGAATTTCATCGAAATCCTGGGCTTTCTCGCCTAAGCGGGACCCTTGCTCGCCCAAGCGAGGCTTTGTCGCCCAGGCGAGGGAGTTCAAGAACCAAAACTTCCCCTCGCCCGAGCGAAAGGGACTTGCACAGAATACCAAATTTGCCCTTTTTCGACAACCGAAACACATTTAAACATAGTTTTTCAAACACCTGCACCCAGAAAAGTTTCCAACAACATTCATATACAATATTCAACACATTTCATCAACAAGCATATATATTCAAAAGCATTTAAACATACAAAATCTTGGGTTTCTTAAAACCCAAGTTAACTCCAAAACCTTTGATATGGTTTAGGAGATTCGGGTGTCATATTCGGACACCACTATGTCACGATGTGTTCTCTCTCACATACCATATTCAATATATTTCCTCAACAATCACATATATTCAAAAGCATCCAAACATAAAAATATCGGGTTTCTTAAAACCCAAGTTAACTCCAAAACCTTTGAGATGGTTTAGGAGATTCGGGTGTCATATTCGAACATCACTATGTCATGATGTGTTCTCTCTAACATACATTATTCGATTCATTTCCTCAACAATCATACATCTTCACAAACATCCAAACATAAAAATGTTGGGTTTCTTAAAACCCAAGTTAACCTCAAAACCTTTGAGATGGTTTAGGAGATTCGGGTGTCATATTCGAACATCACTATGTCATGATGTGTTCTCTCTCACCTTAATGAAGCGTGCTTTAACTCGTGAACTAAGGGTGGTTTGTTTTCAAGGTTCGAACACTGAAATCTTCGTAACTACCAAAATAACAATCCGTTAGTTTCCAATATTTCTAAAATTATTACTAAAATACTTAAAATCATTTCTCTTTTTCCCCATCGTGATCGTACATCATTTTCATCCATCCGGTCCAACATCACATGTTCTTGACCATCCTTTTTCATCGAAAGTTCATTCACGATTTCCATTCATTTTTAAAGATACGGTTTTTAGTAAAACTACATTTTCCGATTTAATACATTCTTTGATAATCTTACCACTTTAAAGTAAGTTATTCAAAGTATCATTTAAGAGTTTTATAAGGCATTCATGTACTCATAAACCTTAACATCCTTTTCAACAAAAGTTTCTATTTTACCAACTTGTTCCAAGCCATGGTTTAAGGCTAACAACAAATAGAAATACATACATTCTCATTTTTTTCCAAAACACTTCTTAAAGGTTCCTTTGATTTCATCATCATCCCCTTTGGCTAAAACAACCAAATACATGTAAT
>NC_032015.1:4952496-4988064 GCF_001865875.1 Lupinus angustifolius | reverse complement strand
CAACAAAATATTTTCATAAGTTCAAGAACATCACCATTTTCGGTTTTGAGGAGAAAATGAGTTATAAAGCGTTTTAGAAAATTTCAACGGTTGAATATGTTCTTGACATACTCATGAACAACATACTTAAATCTCATCAACATCCATTGGTTGAATGTTGAGAGATCAAAGATTGAAGATGGAAGAAACAAGGAGAAAAATGAGAGAAAAATGAAGAGGGTATTTTTATTTTCTCTTGAAATTTTTGCAAATGAGAGAGTGTGAGAGTGAAGTGTGAAGTGTGGAGTGTTTAATGAGAGAAGGAAATCAGATTTCCCCCTAGGCAATGATGAAAAATCTCCTAGGGTGGCTAATGATGATTTCATGAGATATGGGTGAAAGTGATGTGAGATTTGCTTTATGAAAGTCAAATTTCACATCCCAATGCAAAATGACCACTTTGTGGACACGAGCGTAAACATGCCCGATTATTATCGGCCAATACTCGATCGGGTATTATAAATCGTCTGATCCTAATATCCGATTAGAATTTCGGATTTCGGCATTCCGAGTGAAAAATATTTAGAAAATAGGTATGGACCAGCTCGGGGTCTATCTTGACTCGAAATGTGATTACGAAGCCAATGGCGTAATTGGAATTCGATTCCGAGTTACGGAACTCAAAAACCACTTTTTGAGCCGTACTGAGTGGATTTCGGCCCCGACAGTGGTTCAGAACCGACTGTCTCCGAAAATTATCAAAATTTACCAAAAAATAGGAAATAAAATTACAAGATTAAAACTCAACTAGAGTTTCGTCTAATTCTTTACCTAAAATTCTCAGAAATTCCTTTTCGAATATATAATTAATAAAAATATTAATAAAATCTTATAAATCAAAATCGTAAAATTCGCGGTGTTACAAAGATAAATCCAAATAATATACAAATCAATACGTTTTTATTATTTTTCATTCATTATAAGATGCATCAATAATTTTAAGGATATATTGTTTAAATCACTCTTATATTATGTTGCAATGAACAAAAATTGTAAAAATGTATTGACTTATATAGTATTTATACATGTTTCCACAATATATCATATTTTTGTTTAACTTAATAATATTCATCACTAATTTTTATTTAAAAAATACATTTATTTATCACAAATGGATAGTGAGTGTAATGTATATTTAAAAATTATGGTTTTTTTGTAGGTGTAAAAAATTGAGAAGTGATGTATATAATTTTTTTAAAACTCAATGATGTTAGTATAATTTATTCTTATATTAATAACTAAAATAAAAACATAGACATTAATAAGTTCGTAAAGTCATAATTCGAGATGAAGAACCTTGTTGGGAAAGCAAATCTTGGTATCCTAAAAATTTCTCAACTTAAAATAACTATCCTATGTGAAGAAAACGAAAGCACTCATAATTATCGTATGTGTCTCCTATTTAATTTGTTTTAAAGGCAACCTTTGAAGAAGACAAAAAAATGATTTACTGTATATGTATTGAAAATATAATTATTTTTTATACTTTCAACATATCATTCCTCGTTTAGTCCATTACAAGTATCTATTACATACAAATGATATTTTAATCTCTTTATATATATAGTTTTGTGCAAATCAAACTTAAATTTATTTTTATACTTAGGTACTTTTAAACACATAAAAATTAATGTGATATATGTGAATTCCCAAGTAACTTACTGGTAATAAAAAAAAATATAGCTATCAGCAACTAGCTCGTGCAAATAATATATCTTTCTAATAAATAAAATATTGGTCTAATAGAGTATGACTCTGCTAGATTATTAGAAAGATCAAAAGATCTAATATTCAATTTTTGAGAGCGATATTTATTGAAAGAATCAGTCACATACCCCAAAATAAATTAGTTCATTATTCAGAAGGTGATAAAATATTATTGGTAGTATTAAATTCATAAGTGAAGTCATAATTTGAGTGTTGTAAGGAGAACTTCATCTGCAAAGCAAAACTCACTATACTTGTAAATTTCTGAAATTCATTGGTCTAGTGGTGTAAGGCTCTACTGAATCCTCAAGATCGAGTGTTTGATTCCTATGAACAATATTTATTAGGAGAGACAACCATAAACCCCGAAATGAATTAGTTCTTTACTAAAAAGGTGATCTAATCTAATATCATTATAGTACCCAAAAAATGAAAGTATAGATGTTAAAATATTAATGTGGCATACTAATTTATTGTTTTTTTTTTGGATCCTTTCATTAAGAGAATTATGTTCATTAAAGTCTAGTACATGTATTTGTTTGATATCCCAAATGTGAGTAATAGGATGGTGATTGTCACAGCGGTGGATAATAATGATAGTGTTTATGTGTGAAGTAATAAGGGATAAGTTACACTATTTTATCTTATTCATCTCTAACCCATCTAATCTTATAGATAGAAAATATATTAAATCCACAAAATAGGTCAGGATCAAAATTATGAGAAGATAGTAAAGTATTATATCATGTTTCTCTTGCTACTATTAGATGATGTTAAATTTGTTAATTGATTTTAATTTGTTAGTTGTAATATTGTTTTTGTTAATTGATTAAGAGTTTAATTAATCGATTAACTAGTTAGTTATTAGTTAAACATTGTAGTATATAAATAGTGATTTCTTATTCCATGTAACTCTTCAACATAGAAAGTGTTTCATTTTCTTATTCATGATTTTCTCGCATACTTCTTAATTCAGTAAGAAGTCTTTCTCCGGGAACCACATTTTTTTGGTATTTTAGTAAATTTGATTAGTTGAAATTTGATAATAGTTTAAAATGACTTCAAAGTTTGTTTGACATATGACTATGTTCATGAGAAAATATTTCTTAATTTCTAAAATATTTTTATTGTAGAAAAATATGGTAAAATTGTATTTTAGATAGTTTGTACATGTAAAGAAAATTGTATCGTGTAAGAATAGTGAACCAAATGAAGGTTAATATACTAATAATATGTTGGTCTAATGTTATAAAACCTCATTATATTTTAAGAATGACCAAAAGATCAAAAATTCAATTTCTGATAATAACACTTGTTGGGAGAGAGTTACGCACCCCAAAAAGGATTACTTCATTTCTCTAATAATGAAAGAATACTCTTAGTAGCACTAAATTTTTTAGAAATTAATATATTTTCTAAAGAGAAAGTGATACAAAAATTCATAGACAAAATAATTAAGAATTAGAAATCAATACTTTATAAAAAAAAATGATTTACCACGTAATATTGTAGCATCAATCCAGCTATAACATTACATTGTCGATCTATTTACATAGTTGACAAACCTGCTCACCTGAAGACTTTGATTATTATTGTAATTATTAAAAGAATTGAATGAAGAAATAAAATTTACAATACAATTATATCAATTATTTATCATAATAAATTATATATAAATATTTAAGGTTTATTTGATTAATATTTTAAAAAGAATTAGAATGAAGAAATACAATATGTTATTATTAATTATTATCTTAATTTGCATCTAAGTACATAACTATTTTATTATCATACTAGTATACATATATTGTGTAAATGCAACAATTATTATTAATTGTGAATAAAATAAATAATTTTTCTATGTTATTATGCATAACTAATTTTTGTTAGATTTTGGATTAGGGGTTGTGTGAAAATGTGAAATGACAGCCATAGATACATTTTCTAGTTTTACTATACCACTATATAGGATATAATATATCAGGAAAAAGAATATGTATTATAAATTTTATATTTTATTATTGTATTATCTGTTATTTACATATATTTTTTATAAAACAATATAATTTTTAAACTGACATTATATAATTAGAGATAAAAAGAAATGAAAATATGGAAAATGTACCAATTTCTTGTGAGTAAATGTATTTTCATAATTTCATATGAGTAAGGATACATTTATTCCAATGGTAAGCTTTTTAAACTTACTCTCTATTATTTCCATCGATTGTAGAGACTATTCACTAATTATAAGTGTATCCCCGTTTCATATTTCCCATCAATAATCCAGCATCACTTGAAAAAACGCCTCTGCCGGTGCCAAAAGGCAAAACTGTTCTCACACACAGATTTGTCTGAGCTGGCCTACAGAGACCTAGGCAAGAGAAAATTGGTTGGTAACTTAGTTACCCCTTCTTCTTCCACGCATATAAAAAGTGAAAGGAAAAATTAACCAGTGTCATTCTGTAAAGGTCATCACTCATAATTTATTTTTTCTGTCATTATCTGCATGGCTAAATTTTCCAATCACTAGCAGCCAAAGTTTTTAGTATTTCAAAAGTCCTAGAAATATTTTCTAGTTTGTTTTATGGCCAAATATATAAAATATTTTGTTTTCTCCAACCTATCAATTGACTTATACTATAAAAGTGGTTATAATTGCACATGCTTCTATATGATGATTGATACAAATTTATATGATTAAAAGTCTTTCCACATCAGAAACCACAATACCTTATCTTTAATCTCAATTTCTATAATAATTAAAAAACACATGGGGTAAAAAATATTTGCAACAAATACCACTTGAGTTTCAGATTAGGTTGAACGAAGACTCATCATATAAACCACAAAGCTTTGAGGCTGGCATCCCCAACACATCATCCACCATACGATCATGCCACGTGTCCCTCAATGCTTGATTCAACCGTTGGATGAACCCTTTTTTATATCGTTCACAATAATGCAAGTACCCCACCACAACCCTAGGATCCATATCCACCCACCAAGCACGACCACCGTCACATTTGGTGACGGACACCCTCTCACGGCGGAACCCGGCGACCTCAGCTACGTACTCCGCCATGCCATCTATGAGCCCCGACGGGGCAGTAGACCCACCATCATATAGCCACACTCGAGCCATGGCTAGTTGAACTGCACCCACTATAGCCATTTTATTATTGTAGTGTTGATCATCTTCGAGTAACTTGTGACTAATGTCAACGACATATGAGTTGAATCTTTCTCCGGCGGAAACGGTGGTGGTGAGATTCTGGCGAGTGAGGCGCAAGGTGACACTTGTTACGTTCTTCTCTGGGCAGTGATCGTTGTTAATAGGGTAAAGGAAGTGTTGAACGAAGGAGCTTGTGTTGAGGATTATGCGTGTGGCTTTGTCGTTTGAGACGTAGGAGAGAGCAAAACGGTGTCCAGCAAGGGAATCTTTGGCGTCGTTTACTATGGTTATTGCAAAAGTCTTGGATGCTTCATAGTTTGCCCATAATGAAATAAGAGCAACCAAGAAAACGACAAGGATTCGGAGAATGATGTTGTTGTGGTTGTTGTTTTTGAAGAGTTTGAGGTTGTTGGAAGGATCGTTATTTTCGTTGGAGGAGGAAGAGGGTATGAGCGGTTGGAGGAAAGAGTGTTTGTCCTCTTCCTCCATTAATTTGAGATGAATTAGAGATCAACAAGGGTTGCAAGCAGATATGGGAACTTTATATAAGACCAAAAATATGATGATCATGTGAATAATAACTCCTTAAAACCTATGACTTTATGGGACAAATCTTATGTGTGCCACTCCATCATGCATTATGATCGGTTCAAAAATCATTAAGTTGTGAGGTGTTTTTATCCCTATACATATTTTTTTATGATATGTATTGTGACAGATGCGTTTGTGGGGTAGGACAGGTTTTATCTTACGTTGTATACTTATTTTCCATTATAATATGACGATATAATGATACTCTTATATCATATTCTTTTCCAATATACCAATATACGTTGCTTCAAGTGGTACATGTTTGATTCCCCTTAAACAAGGTCTCAGGTTCGAGTTTTATGGATGAAAAAATGTCCGCTAGAGAATTAACCCCACGTACTTATGGATACTCCCAACTCGGATAGGATTGCCTTCTCTGCGAGAAGCAGAAATAAAAAAATAATATTCTTTTCTAATATATAATGATGTGTGATTAAGTTATGCAGCTCTTATTTTCTTTCGTCTAATATGCACCTCTTGTTTATATGATAGTTTGTAATTTTTTAAGTAGTGGATAAGGGGTGTTTAATTAAAATAATATTTAATTTAACATAAAATAAAAACTAAAATTAAGATTAATGAATGATGAACTAGAATAGCCAATTTGGAAGGTTAGAGCAACCTGCAAACATAATTTATCATGGGTGGGTTCTACAAATTATTTTATAATTTATTAATAAAATAAGAACAACATATATTTTTTTCTACGATAATGAACATTATTTTTATTCTTATTTGAGTCTCATAACATCTAATTTTTTTCCTACAAATATCTCTTTCGTCACTTTCCTTTTAGTTAAGAACAACTGATAATTGTTCTTATCTAAGAACAAAAAGCAAAAAATAAGAATGACAACTAATATTTTTATTTAAGAACAATAATTATGGATGTTCTTAGTAGCCAAGTTTTTATTAGAAAAATGATGATATATTCTCCTGAGTTATTTTATAAATTCTCATAACCACAAGATTTAAGTGACATATATTATTTATAAATCAATTATGAATAAACAAAATATTACTTTGTTACATATGAGGAATAATATATGAAATTTAGTAAAAAAATATATCATTTTCAAATATAAATAAAATAGAAGTTATCATAATTTTTCATTAATTATAGTTGGCATAAAGTTAGCTACAACCGTCCAATGAGTGGTACTCCTCCTCGGAGTGGGGTAGAGGATCTGTTGGATCCCAACATGGCATGTGAACAAATTAGACGGGTGAGGTAGGAGGAATATTTGGTCGTCCGAGAATAAAAGTATATCCATGCTAAATTTAATTGCTGTAAATATTGATTGATAAGGTCGATAAAAAGACTTTGTCATAGAAAATAATGTCCACCCACTTTACTCTTTAAAAGATACTTCATGATATTGTCAAAATTCAAATTGCCCAATAGATGAGAAGAAAATTGGCTTAGAAAGTGCATCAAGAAAAAGAGGAAGAAGTAGAAGCTCTCAGGCAACATTCTCAAATGGTAGAATGCTCTGTTTTTTTTTAAAGTCAAACGACCTAAAAAATAACGACCCAAATTATTAGAGGAGGTTGGACAAAGATGGGCCATAAGAGTCTAGTACTGGGTCCAGATCCTGATAAGTAACACCAAAAAAATTTAAAAATTCAAATTTATTATTATTTTTGAATTAAATAAGAATAAATTTTAAAAAATTATTTTTTCCCTCTCATTTCAATATTAGGTGGTTATGAGAGAAGATCTTAATGGTGTGGAAGGTAAGTTGTACGTAAGACTTGAGTGATTTTCTTTCTATAAGTTTTATTTCTGGTACAAACTTTCTATAAGTTGGACATAAATTGTATCATTTTATTTATATATTGATTAGAAAAATATTTAATCATTACATTTTTACTTATACATTTTTTAACCAATCATAAAAAGTAGCACATTGAGTGATATATGTTTGCCGTTTGGGATAGTAAATATGCTTTCTAATAAGCCACATAATTTGTTTTGGTTTTTAAAAATAATAATGTACCACTTAGCCCAAGCAGATTATTTAGCCTATGTTTTATGTATAGAGAGATTCATATATCACATAAATTTGTCACGTAGAAAACTTTCATATAGTATTACGCACTAAATTTGTCACAATTTTTTTTATATAATAATTAAAAAGTGACGAATTACATCAAATTAGCAACTCTCAGCATCAATATGTAGAGTTGAATTTAGCAGACCATCCTAATTAACTATCCTATCCACGGACTATAATAGGCTAATAGTAACAATCAACCAGAATAAAACAGCTAATCATAGGAGGACAACATTGCCTAGAAAATAAAATATAAAAGATATCATAGAACATGACATATTATATATGGAAATTGTTAATATCCTCCTTAGCACTTCGTAGCCTAATTTTTGTGTCATATACTATCACTATCAAACTCTCTTGGCTGTAAATAACACCAACAACATTTTTCTCAAATAAACGGCCCAAATGGACTTGATCAATGGCATTCTGGAAGGACTCGGTCATAATTATCTTTCATTTTTTAAAGAGACGTGCATCAAAGTACCTACACTCTTCCTTTTTTAGTATTCCTAATTTATTACTATTAATTAAAATCTAAAAAATATAATAAAAATAAAATTATATATATATATATAATATTTATATCTATCTAATACCAAAAAAAAAAAAAGAATTCTATAAAAAATACAATGAATTTTTTTAAAGAACAAAATGTTTGTTATGCTTAATATCTTTGATAAGGTCTCCGGCTTATAGATGATATCTTTTGTCTCAAAAGTATATTACTCTATGTACCAAATGAATAGTAAAAAAAATAATTAATTATTAAAATTTTAACTTAAATATATATTTTTCAACCAATAACAAGTGTATGACACATAAAGTGATACACTCTTGGGCGTGCTCCACTTGGAAGCCTAAAGTAATTAAAATGACTAAGCCTAACTCAACTCCAAATTATTAGCCCGAATTTTGCTATAAACCTTCAAATATGTATCCTCTTCCGGTTTTGGATGTTCAATGCTACAACACAATGGAGATAAAAGCAATAGAGAAGATGTAATAACCACTATGAAAGTTGAAACTGAACAACTTTGTATGTGGGTAGTGTTAATATTATCACATGCTTTTGCTAGTAGTACATTGGTTAATATTTATACCCATCTGGGTGTTTTAGCTTCAATTACAGACTAACTCCATATTCAATTTAAACGACAACAAAATGCAGGTAAAAGCATTTAATGAGGGTTGAAACGGTAGGGATCCTCAGACTCAGTTACATATTTGGTCCTCATATTGTAATGGTGATACCTTGTATTTTCATAATCAGCAGCTCTCATTTCAGCTGGTTTTGGCTCAGCTCCAACTGCTGCATAAACAACTTCTCCACTCTTTTCACGTTGTCGATGTCTCGACTTTGGTTTCTGGCTCTTGGATTTAGAGTAATTTGGAATCTCACTTGATCCATAGAATTCAGCATACTCATGTCTTTTCGATGACCGGTGCTTACTTGATAAAGAAGGATCCTTGGAAGTGCTTGATTTTACCTTTGGTGGCTTCATTTCGGAATGTTTCTCAGATATGGTTGGAGCATGGACCTGCTTGTTTTCAGACAGAGGAGCAGGAGCAGTTTGCCTGTTCACCAATGGGGGCTCCACCTCATCTTCGGGCATCCGAAGACGATCTTTCAGTGGTGTTAGGCCTCTCCTGGGGCTATCGGGTCTGAAACGTGAGGGTATGAATTGAGGGAATGAACTAGTCAATGCTTCAAAGGAGAGTTTAGAGAGATCAACAAGCTGTCCAAAAAATGACCATCCTTGTTCCTCTTTTTTGCTCTTAGGTTTCTCATTGTTTGCATCGCCTTTAAATTTGGTTTCTGATGGTTGCTGCAGCATGTATGCAGTGTAATTAGCCAAACAACGGATGATTTTTTTTTTAAATAAGAAATCGAACAGACATCATACCTAAAATATTATATTTTTTACATTCTGGAATACTAACACAAAAAAGAAAGGTGCAAACAGATCAACCGAAATAAGGGGAAAGGCCTGCCACAACCCCCACACCAAATGACAACAAAGAACAAAGGAAAGAAAAACGTTATTCCAATTTAGACAATGAACAATGAGTGAAATAGAAATTTTGACTTTTGAGAGTTAGAGTTTCAAATAAGATCATTTTGCAACATTATGAGGTTACTAGATGCAAAACATCCTATAACACTGAATTATCTTTTTAACAAATGTTATTCAGGCAAATAGACTTACCATCTTTGAGAAGAAAGAGGATCCAAATCCCTGCTGAAGCATGCATGTAGCATATCCTACTACGACAGCACCAACAACTGCAAGTATATCTGCAGGAACGCACCAATATAATGCAATTTAGTATAAGAAAACAAGGAGTTAAATGGTTACAGAAAACATCTAGTGGACTAAATCAACAATGCAGACATAAATAATTAAATTGAGCAAAAGTATTATTGGGTTTAATAGGGAGCTAAATCTTGTTCTCTAATTAACATATTCCCATTTTTTAACTTCACTACTAAATAGTGCAAACTCACAATCTGCCAGCAAATACCAGAACATATTTAAAGGCCAACCTTTTGACAAAGAATACGTCAGACCCACCAAGAAAAACATAATGAAGTTAAAATCACTTGGCAGACTGGAATTGCCTCACCCAACTGACCCAAGGGGAATCAAGACCAGGGATGAGCAGATACATTAGTTGCACAGTAGCTCACACGTAGAGACATAAACCAATGTATCTGACCGACAATATTTGACAAGAAAGAAATATGTTCCCTTCAATTTGAGATGGGACCAAAGCAGCTAATGCTACCATTACATATCAAGATACAACCAATAAAGCCATCATCCCTAACTTATCTACATAATGCCATAAGAGAAATGCAAGCATACTATTGTTTATAGTAGTCCACAGAACACTGATGTCATACAATGATACAATCAAATATAGTATTATTTTTACGTTCCTTCTTGACAACTTATATTTATATGTTTCTTCTTTCTTTCTTTTACTCTGTATGAGCGGTATCCAGAATTCAAAACCATAACTTTAACATCCAAACACATGTCCCAAAGACCAGAAATTTAGCCATTGGTGAAGAATAAGGCATTAAAAAAATTTGGTGCTCGCATGTTTAGAATGTCAAACAAAAAGCAGTAGAGACTATTATCATCTTATATCAACAGAGACTGTGAATATATTAATAACCATACATATCAAAGAAAGGAATAAGAATTTAAACCTGTCACAGAAATTGAACTAGATTGATAATCACAATCCTCCTGGTCAAGAAAGATTTGCCTAAGAGCAGCATTTCCTCTATCAATGACCAACAAGGAACAGGTTGGGCGAACATATACCAGATCAAAATCATTTGAGAACTTTGCATCCTCACTAGGCCCATCCCTGTAGCCTGCAACATTTGACTTCCCTCCAGCAATGGTTGTCACACCTTGAAAGTATTTACGGAGATCAACAAAAATATATCCCTTTTCACAATTCTCACTGACTACTGACTAGTAAGTACTAGCACCGCAATTCTAAGTTGAGTTTTTATAAGTAAAATTTATAGCGTTAGTCCATACTAGATCCTGGAATCTTGTTAACTGAGTTAATACATACCAGAATCTCCAATCTTTCTGATGGCCATATTCTGAGTATCAGCAACATATACATTCCCTTTATCATCCAGGGCTATGCCTTTGGGATGATTAAAACGAGCATCACTGGGTTTTCCATCGACATGACCTGTGTAGCCCTGAAACGACCCGGCCACCAACCTTCCTCTACTATCTGCATAGTCACGCAAAATTAAAACAGAAGGAATGGGGTCTTAAGTCCAATGACTAAACATCAAATCTTTCATATAACTCAATAAAATCCAAAGATCCGATTCACTAGCCAGATAAATTTGCTGAAATCCATAAACCAGGTAGACAATATAGCTCAGCATTCGATTTTCTCTATTATTTCCAGTTCTTAACCATTATTTTTGCCCGAGGGACTAACAAAGCCTTGTTAAGTAAACCAGCCCATAAACTAAAACTCATTCATTTTTAATCATTTTACTTATGATTTGCTGATAAAGTTGAATAAACAATTTGAAAAAATAAGAAAGTGGAGGACCATCACAAGAATGTATGTCAAAACTGTAATGTACCAAGGATCATATTTGACAATCAATAGCTATAAAAGGCAAGAGGAAATGAGCAACCATACATTGGGACAGTGGCGGGGTGATTCGTACAATGTTGCTATTAGTTTCATCAACAGCAAAGAGTTCACCATCCTCATCAGATACACGAATCCTGTAAGGAATTACCCCGATATCGTTTCCTTCGGCGACAGTCTCAACAACATAACCGTTCTCAAATTGAAGAACATTCCCATCTGAAAAATGACAAAATTACATTCTACTAACACGCCAGAACCACAAGCATGTTATATCATGCAGTGTGCTTTTAATTTAGCATTATAAAAAGAAACCATTATAAGAGTTAACCTGAGCGAGGGGTCTTGGGGGTAGACCATTTCCATTTGACAAGTGAAGAAAAATGCTTGATCAGTGCTCCTGATAAATCAACACTATTTAGTTTAAAGTTACCAAAAATAAATAGGTAAAGAAAAAGAAAAATGTGAAATTTCATTGGAAATAAGCAGAATTAAACATAACAAATTGGAAGGGAAGGAGCATATATGAAATAGATATAAAAAGGAAACAATGTAAAAGTGCTTTTTTTCCAAGTGGGCATTTCGTAAAACCCAAAAGGATCAAACTTTAGCATACCCAATTGAAAAGAAAAAAGAAAAAAAGAATGAAAAAGAAAAAAGAAACTGGGAAAAACACAAATTGTTGAAAAGGGGGAAATGGGAAAGTGGGTGTTTTTTTTACCTGAAGGAGCAGCGTGAGCTTGAAAATGAAGAGAGGAAGTAATGGAAAGTGCAGTAAAAGCATAGAAGAGAAGGTGATTTCTCATATTTGTGTGAATGATCGAAGAGAAGGTGATTTTGTCAGTAGCTATGGAAGAAGAAGAGAGTGATGAAGGGCATTTTGGGGAATGAGAACCATAAAATCTGTTCTAGTTTAGTGTGTTCACCGCCTCACTGTTCTAACCCAAGTGCTTTTTGTCGTTGTTCTCTAGTGCTAGTATTTTTATGTTTTTAACTTTTCGTATATCTTTTTTTTCTCCTCTTCTTTTTACCATGTTAGAGAGAAAATGAACTTTTGGAGGAAGAAAGGAGAAGAATCTAAGTATGAAAATAAAACCTTCTTTCTTTTATTAAGAAAAAATAAGTTGTGGGGATTTATACTCTCATTATCTAACTTAGCTGATTTGACAAAATATATATGTATATATAAAAAGCATGATGAGCACTAATTTTCTTTTATATGTATTATAGTAGAAGTAGCTCATACTGTCATATATATATACCTAAAGAGAGATTAATGTTGTACCAAGGCTTACTAAATCGAGTTTAATATATATATATATTATGTATTTACTTTTATTTAAAAATTGATGGACATGAATAATAATAATAATAATAATAATAATAATAATAATAATAATATATTAACAGTGTAAAAAAAAATTCTTGCAAATATAAATGCTAAAATCTAATAAATTTTGGCCCTTATATTTAGTGATCAGTTATTTTGAATTGTTTAAAGTTTAAGCTTAGTTTAATTGATGATTAAATTTATAATATTCAATATTATTTATTGTAATGACTTTTTAGATTGTTATTGCATCAATTACCTTTACATTTAATTATCATTAACTTCTGAATAAAATTAACATAAATAAATGGGTGTATATATTAATTGGGTATAAATCATTAAGAATAACTAATATATTCTTCTTGTATTTAAGGTAAACTTTTAAGTTTAATTAGAAGTAAAATAATCCCAGTTACACTGGCCACCTTTCTTTGAATTTGGACATTTTATCTATGTGTATGTTCGGTTTCCTTGGGGGCTTTAGAATTAAGTTTAGGCCGAAACTAATAATTTTAGAAACTATATGACTAAAATTATCAAGTTTGAGGAGTGTGCCAATGTGAAATCGATATGTATATAGCTCCACACAATTATGGTACGACGAGTGCACATATGAAGATGACATTATAAAAACTAGTTTAAGTAGAGACAACAAATTTTGTCTAATTTTATCAAGATTGGAGAGACCATAATATATGAGAGATCTTCTCTAATAGGTTAAGTAAAAGAAGAATTTAAGACATTACTTATGGATGATTAGTTATGGGCTTGCTGCATGGTTTGATAGAGGCCAGGTTGCTACTTGTTCATGGGATTGCTGGTTCTTTTTATGGGCCTATGTTTGTAAATTGTTTTCTTAAGGTTTGTGTATTATAGTTTCAGTAGCTGGCTCTGATTGTTGCACAAGAAGAAATTATTAGGTGTATTGAGGATACATGTTTTTGAGATTCATTTTAATGGTGTATGTGTGCCAAGGTTTTTGGGGTTTAATTTTATTAGCATAATGATCATTACACATTTTTTATTTAGGAGGTTGTGTGTGTAGTGTATACATTCAGGTATATTATCTTTGATATAACTGTCTAATAGATTAAATTTAATTTTTTCCAACTGTGTACTTGTATAGTATTCCTCTGTATTGTAAACAAACATAACATTTTTATCACATACCAATAAGCAATGAACATATTTGTTGACAAAAAAACTGAGGAAAACAACTCTAATCACCTCCTTCACCAAATTGTAGTGCATGGGTGATTTTATACACAATCGATTGAGATTTGTTGTTTAGATTGGGCTTAAGACTAGTGACTAAGTGGAATGTGAGTGGTTCATTAAGAACCTCATCCATTATAATTATATGATTGGATCAATGTTAAGAGTATTCGTTAATAATGAACGATTCCCTTATGATCCTATTATTAAAACTTGATAGATGGTCCGGGTCTAAATGACTCATTCACTTGTGATGGTGAGACTTAACTTCGACCTAACCATTGAATTTTTTAACTAATAGGACTACAAATAACCCAATTAATAACAAGTGTGAGTCTTTATTTAATCTTAATTGATACTTTGGACTTATATGTTAGATAATGCATCCAAGTGAGATTTCTTATATCATGTTATATTAATTTAGATAGTTTTGTAAGGGCCAATTAGATCCTAAATGTTTAGAATTCGTTTCTAAGAACAATACTTATTGAGAGGGGCCAACTACCGAACTCCGAAAGAGTTCTCTACCTAAAAGGATGAGAAATATATTTGTAGTATAAAAAAAATAGGTAGAACCTAATTATTTATGTCCCTAAATTCTCGTACTCAAAAGAAATTAAAACATGTCACTTATAAATCAATTATTAATAAATAAAATATCAACACATATCACTTATAAACCAATTATTTATAAATAAAGTATTGTCATTTTGATTAATAATATGATGTATCATTTTTCCTTCAAAAACTAATAACATAAATAATTTGTGATTATAGATATCACACTCTCAATTAACCATTATATACTCTAAAATATAATTTGTAAAATTTAATGTTACATGTGAACACGACAGTGCGTGGTTGGTGTTGAAGATGCAGCATTTCTAATGTTCTGTCACACACGTAAACATAACTTCCTCCTACGCCAACTGTGGACCGCAGGATCATGTTTTCATCAATTCCAATAACACCCTTTAGAGCCCAATGAATCTCCACGACAAAGAGAGAGAAGGTAGTAATATGTTGAAAGTGGAAGGGCATAGAAATAACCCTGAAAGTATCGAAAAGGACATAACACTGTGCAATATTTTTAATTCCCAATGCGTGTTCCGTATGTGTCAGATCGGGACATACCTCAATCCCTGTCCTCTTATGTCATCTCGCTTATCTTTCTCTCTCCTCCTTTCCCAATATTTTTTCATAGATTTGCACCAAAACACACTTAAAAACATTTGTAATATTTTTTTTGTCGTGAAAAAGATTTATATACTAACATGATAATAGTTTTTATATTGTAACTATATTATCGACTATTTATTTTTAATTATTATTAACTTTTAAATAAAGTAATCCAATACAATAATTGTGTATAATTTTTTATATTGTTAGTACATAAATATTTCACTTTTTATTTAATAATTTTTGGGGAGACATTTTAAAGGATATGTATGGATAAATAGTTTAGTCGGATATTTATTCAATAATTTTCTAAAAAAATTATTGTTATAAAAAATTAACATTTATCAAAATAGCTTAAGATACTTTAAAAAATGGTAATAAGCCATTTCGATACTTTGAAAAGTTGATTAGAAACAATGGAGGGATAAATTCCATGTTGATCACTAAATAATTATGTTTGTATTCCCAAAAGTTATGTCATTAGATATGATATGTTTAAAACAAATAGACATTAGAACATGAATTTATTATTTATGTGTATAAAAAGATTATGAAGGCATTATGCAACTATTGACCGACCATGGTAGTTATTTTTTTATAACCAACTATATCTTATTTGCAAGCAATGTTATTTGAGTGAAGAACATTTCCATTGTACAAGGAAGCTAACTTTTTCAACAAGACTTTTTCTCCTATACAAGAATTAAAACTTGACTTATAAAAAATCGATTTTTTAATAAGTGGGTCCACGTAAAATCGCTTACTCCATGTACACTCTCTCTCCTCCAGCTGCGGTATCTTTGTCTGGCTGCAGTGTTAAAAAGAAAAATACAACACAAACACCATCACATCACATTCAACTCCATTAGTCTTTTCTCTTTTTCAGAGGCCAAAATCAAAATTTTCCAAACACATCCTCATTATAAGAGAAGAAACTTGACAACATAGTTTGTACCACAAAGTCTATGTGAGCGTTTATTATATTCTAGTATACATTGCTAACAAGGTTTTATTTTTTTCTCATTTTCATTCATTCCCATAGACACGTTTCTTGTCCAGGTTAGCTTAGGAAACTTCATCGCAAGCTCCATTAACTCCTTTTTTCCTTTCATTGGTGCATTTATTATCATTCTATTATTGCATGTTTCATCTCTTTAGCTCATTATATATATGTGTGTGTGTATATATATATATATTATAGGAAGCAGAGTCAAGAACTTTTGGGGCTTTGTTTTGTAGGTAAAACTCGGTGTTTTTTATAATTATTTTCTTTTAATAAAGGGAAAGTTAAAATCTTTTGCACGCGTGTTAATCTCTTTCTCTGTACATGTTCAATAAACACGTTTTGATCATCTTTTTGTCGCTGTTCAATAAGTAGTCTTGTTCATCTTTTTAGTTATGTGTGTTTTTTTGTTGCAGGGTTTTTCAATCTCATAGTTGGAGAACAGCATAGAGCAACATGTTTGAGGATTCTGTTTGTCTCTGTTTCCTTGAGATTCACGTTTCATAAAGAGAGCAACTTGACATCTTTGTTCAACTCCAGTTTCTCGCGATATTTCTTAAGGTGCAGTAAATCCCCTTTTATTTCATATCAATGTTTGGTTTTGTGATTTTTCCCAATTTTGTTACGCTATTGTATAAATTCATTCTGGGTTTTATTTGTTTAGTGTTTAGAACCTATCCCTATTTATAATAAACTTGTTTGTTGCAAGTTGCAGCCACTAGTGGTTAAAAAATAGTTGTATTATCAAATATCAAATACATAAAGATGCTTTTATTTTTGCAGTGTGCTTCATGTTTATGTTGTTTGATGATAATGACTTTTGTTTGTTTTATACTGTGGAAGGAGGTTGGTATTTTTGGATGAAATAAGGAATTAGGTTGATCTTTTTGAAGTCATAATGTCTAGTGTTGTGCTTTGTTGATGTAAACATGTTGTATGTGTGGTGGGTTCTAAAAGTGCCAAAGAATCTCATCTTGTATAATTTGGACTTATTTCATAGTAGTCATGTGACTATCTGCCATAGTGGATGTTGAAATGACAGTAGTGGGGGAAAGCAGTCAATAAGATTGTAAAAATGTTGTTTGTACATATATAGTATTTTACCATTCTAATATGACTGAAATATCTATCTTTACTCTGGGTAAAGATTTATGCACTTTGTACATCATTCATCATTCATTTGTATTATTTGTTAAAAATGAATGGTGGATGATGAACGGAGAGTGTATAAAACTTATATACTGTCGGTGAATATATCTTTTTTCTTTTCTAATATAGTAGCAGCACCAGCATAAGTGCTCCTCTTAAGCCATGATTAGTCATGGTGAAGATCAAAATGTTTGGATAATAAATACTCTGTTTAGGAAGATCACTATTTTATAATGATGTTATTTATGCACACTTATACGCATAACATCTCACACATGAATTGTTTTTGTCATTTGATTACGGTTAGCAACACCTTATTAATTACTACATACATACGTGGCTAGACCGATGTAGTTAGTATGTAAGAATTGTGTGATTCGTAGTATCTCAATGTGCAATGATTCTCATGGCCGGCAATACAACTCCACATGAGAATGGAAATGGAAACAGAATCACATTTGGATCCACTGCTATGAGGGATTAATCACGAATCAACTGGGTCGTGTGATTCACGCATGATCAGGTTGCGTGCGAGCGAACAGGTTTTGGAAACAGTTCTTTAGGGTTTTCGGACCATCTTTTAAACAGTATGCCGAAAATGATGAAGAAACCCCACATATTTAGGCTATTTTGTCGTTTTGGCTCATTGTGACTTAAATGTTGAACGCAAAATTCATGATTCTGCACTGTCGCATGGCCAGGTTGCCCGTGAAAGCAAATTTTAGTTGTGTGCGAGCCACTAATGGGCTTTGAATGAGTATGTTGAACTAGACAAAGATACCCACACTTATTTTTTTTGTCGTTTTGACTTATTATGACTTCAATGTTGATTTATCTTAAAGTTTCTATTTCAGTTTATTGTTGATGTGTAATGAGTCCACTCGACTTCAAAGTGCTAATATCTGTTGTTTCTTTATCTGAAAATATGCTCTCTGTTATTTTTGTTGGCCATGTATCTAAATGTTCATGATTTTGATATGATTCACAATTCAGAAAATAGGTGTTCTGAATCCTGATTTGAATCTCACATTCTCAAATTGATTACCATGAGTATATAAATTTGCCAGAGCATATGTGATATGCAGGAAACTTTATCCTTATTTTATTGCTTCTGTTTGTTCCATAGAATCTTATATTTATGAACTATAACTGGTGGATAAAGCCCTCAGGGCATTTCACAGATTGCAAGTTTTCTTTTATCATGTAGTAATACATAATGAGGATGATGCATTTTGTATTTGTCATGATAGTGAAGTTAAAAGTTCCATGTCAGATATTCACTTTAACATTGGTCCTGCTGAAGAAATAGATGGCCAAGCACTGACTTACTGTTTGGCCAAATCTTTAACATGTGGAATATGCAGAACCCAGGGTATCCTAAGGTTTGTAAATCAGAAAATATTTTTAAATAAAAGGAGAACATAAATAATTGTTTGTTGTTTTAATAGTTACCATATCTATAGTTGAAATTTTATTTACCAACATCTAATGATTGCCCAAGGAAGGTTTTTACCTGGATTTATTTTTACACTTTACCATTCCTTTGAGTTATGGATCTAGCCGTGGCTGAATTTACCCTAGAAAAGGATGGGAAGTGAAGGATTAGTGTTGATAATGACGTTATCATCATTGCTTTGGTAATAAATCAGTGCCAAATAAACACAGATTTATCTGGTCACTTTCCAAACAAGATCTTATTTTGACTGGTGGGTCAAATGTCTTACGCCCTTTGAACCGAAACTTCAGGAAATTGAATGTAGAAATAAGAATTTGTTTTTTAGCTAGGAGTTGTTGTTAAGTTTGGGATTGAAGCTTTGCATTTTAATTGCATAATACTTTTCCTTTTTAGTACAATATCATATAGATATTCTTTAAGTTGATTAAATTACTGAATCTTCTTTTCTACTTTTGCTTGATATGTGACACATTTGTCCCATTTAAGATTCATGTTGCAAATTACCACCGTGCACAAGATGCCTAGTATAACGTGGATACACTATAGCTGAGAATTTTTTATTGTATCTTTTGATCATGTCCTTAAGTCTTTGTTCTTCAGTGTCCGTCTTTTATTCTTAATATGCTGTTTTAGAAATGACTTTTGACCCTTTTGAAAGTAGGCAAATAAAAACCTTTTTTTTGTTGAAAAATAAAAACCTTTATAAATGAAGAACAAAAAGAAAAATTCCATCCTTCATTAAAGCATAATGATCATTCAGTCGAAACTTTAAAGCATACTGCTTTTTTCTTTAGCTGGACAGGCTCATTATGATCACCATCATCTTATAACTTTATTGCCTTTGTGATTCTTTTTAAATACTTGAATACATTTTCACCATTTTTCATCTTCATTTTCAATATTTGTATTACTTCTGCAGATGGATCCAGTTAAACCATCCGTAGTGACACCGAGAAAGAGTAAATTGGCTCGCACATTTGCGAAGGTTCTTCATGTTAGATCAGTGAGTGAAATTGCACAAGTTGATAGACTGAAGAATGCTAAGACTGATGCAAATCTCAAGGATGACATACGAAATACACAGTCTGAGTCTTTCAACAAAGATGATGAAGAGCTTCAGAAAAAAATGGCAACAGAAGCTCTACTTGCAAAGCTTTTTGCTAGCATTTCAACTGTGAAAGCTTCATATGCGCAGCTCCAATATGCGCAATCGCCTTATGATCCTGATGAAATCCAAGCTGCTGATGGATTGCTTATCTCAGAGTTGAAGACTTTGTCCGAGATAAAGCGATGCTACTTGAACAAACAATTTGATCCTTCACCAGAGAGAGCAATTCTTGCAGCCGAATCAAAGGAACTGCTGAGTGTTATTAAAACCTATGAGATCATGGAGAAGAAGTTACAATCACAGTTGCAGCTAAAAGAATCTGAGATTATATTTCTTAGAGAGAAGTTGGAAGAAACTAATAAGCAGAACAGGTCAATTGAGAAAAAGCTAAATCAAAGTGGATCATTATCTGTACTTGATAATCTCCATATTTCAGGATTGAGTCCTAGCCATTTTACCACTGTTCTTCGCCAAACCGTTAGGTCCATTCGGAGCTTTGTGAAGTTGATGGTGAATGAGATGAGATCCACTGGCTGGGATATCGATGCTTCGGTAAATGTTGTTACTGAACAGAATGTGGTTTACTGGAATGAAGATCACAAGTGTTTTGCAATTGAGTCCTTTATTTGCAGGGAGATGTTTGATTCTTTCAACACCCCAAATTTTTCTCTTCCAAATGAGTCTCTTCCCGATAAAAGTAAGCTACAACAATTATTCTTCGGGAGGTTCAGCGAGTTAAAATCTTTAAAAGCAAAGGAGTTTCTTGCTTTGAAGCCAAGGTCACCATTTGCAAAATTTTGCAGGGTCAAGTACTTGAAGCTTATTCATCCCAAAATGGAGTCATCATTTTTCGGTAACCTTGACCAAAGAAACCTTCTAAATATAGGAGAATTTCCTGACACCAACTTCTTCACATTATTTGCTGAGATGGCTAAGAGGGTATGGCTCTTACATTGCTTAGCCTTCTCTTTTGAGCCTCAAGTTTCAATCTTTCAAGTTGAAAATGGATGCAGATTCTCTGAAGTGTACATGGATTGTGTGAATGATGAAATGGCAGTGGAAGAATCTGAGCCACAAGTTGCTTTCACTGTAGTTCCAGGTTTCAGGCTTGGGAAAACTGTTATACAGTGCCAAGTTTACCTTTCACAGCACCAAAGCAAAAGGAGCAACTAGAAGACATTATTTTGAGTTAAACTTTTGGAGGGTAAGGACATGGCCCTGTGGGGACTCTGACCTATGGCTAGGACTTTTAAAAGAAAAAGCATGTGAACCATTGGATTGGGAACAACCTTTTTTCTTTAGAATGTTTTTATTTATTTAATCAAAGGGCATACCCCAGAATTTGTTGATATTAGGCCAGTGACAGGGATTGTCTAGCTGTATGCATTTTAAGGACATTGCATGGTATATGTTATGTTAAGAATTAAGATACATAATTAATAATACAAGTGGTAATTTTAGTACCCTTTTTATATTTTATTATTAACTTTTGTTCTAACTTATTTGGCTGCCTTAATATATTTTATTAATATGTACTCAAGCCTATAGTGGAACCTGATTGAACGACAGGGTTATTTGTCTTATATTCTTAGATCATAAAATTTTAAAAATTATCTATATGCTTATCAAAATAAGACTAATTAAGAGTTTTATGAGGACTGCACGATTCTGACTGTTTGACCAAACTTAAAAACAATTTTACTTTGTAGTCTTAATTAAATGAAGAGTTTTGAATTAGGAAAATTCTGATGTGTTAAATTCATTTAAACTGTAATAATCTAGAAAATGATCATACAGTTCACTTAATAAATAAAAATACGGAATAATGTTTTGTTTTTCATATGTTATTTCAAAATAATTATTAATTATATAAAATTTGTATTAATATATAATTATATATTTATAAATATTTCTTAATTATATATGATATATCTTAATCCTACCATTCAATTTAATCCGTTAAACATAATATATGATATCTTTGATAGGGCGTCCTTCTTGAATTTCCGAACATTGATTTGATCTACTTGCCCCATTTTCTTTTACTTTAGCATAGGATGCCTCTAAATCTAGTGTGAGAGGAGGCATTATTATTTAATAATTCTCATGGAATTAATGTTCAATACTCTTTGATGATATTTATAACAAAAAATAAATATTTATAGAAAAGGTATTATATTTGAAGGTCCCACATAATCCCATCTTTATTCCATTGGGTCGGTGGTGTGGTCATTGTGGTGTGCATGTAATGACAATATTTGCAAATCTTTCACATCACAAAGGAGATTGTGGTTCCTGTTTGGTTTGCATATTCTTTTATAACACATCCCAATCGTTACAAATATTATCTACTAAAAAATAATGCACCTGAATAAGTAGGTGGGTGTGTGGTTATTAATAAGGTATAAGTGGAAGGTTATTCTAAGATTTTTGAGGGCTAGTCACGAATTTACATTCTTAGAAAGATTCCATATTTTCCGGAAAATAATTGTGGGTCAAATTTATTTGTTTTTGCTGAATTGGTCACGTGGCATGGGTTAGATTTATGTAACGTTCACAATAGTATCGAGGGTAGGTGATTTCTTTTACTTTTGAGTGAAGTGTGCTACCTAGCATAGCATCATTATGATCATGTGGGGACATTGAATAAAAGGATTTGATGTGACAGTACAAGCTAATATTTTGGAAGTATAATATATATATAAAATTATGATAAAAAAAATGTATACAGTGTAAGAATTTTTTACACTGTTACTGTATTATCTATCCTTCATTTTTAATTATGTTTGATTTTTCAGAACAATAATCTAAATGTGCACTGATGGTGTATAATTTTTCATATCGTTAGTATATTAATATTATACTCTAAAATTATATATCATTCAACATTCATTCATTTATATTCAACCATGATTAAACATAAATGATGAACGATAAAATGACAATATAATGTATTTTTCACTAAAATCTTTTGGTCATAACAAAACTGACATAATTTACATTAATACTTGCAAGTTTCAATTGCTGCCAGCACACAGCACATCATTATTTTTCATGTTTATACTTGGGTATACTTGCTTGTCTAGGAACTTCTTTTCCCTGGAAAGTTTAGTGAGTTTGTTTCAATAGCTCACCAAGATAGGACAAATTTCACGGTTAACATAATAGTATTGTTTTGCTATCAAGTAATGAACCAAAGAACGTAATTTTATGTTAAAAGATTGAATGCATTTTTTATTATTTTATTAAATAAAGCACTTCCCAACAAAAAAATTATATTGTTGGGTTGCTTAATCATTGCTCTTTATAATAATGGATAGTAAAACTAAGATAGTATAAGTCAGATCATTCATAGTTGGACAAACCCAGTTGCATAATGAGATAAGTTATTGAGACAGTATAGGTTTGAAGAAAAGAATTGGTTGAACTTGTAAAGTAGCTGGCATAATGATCCTCTAATGGATCATTATAGTTACAAAATTGGGAACTTTGACCATGTAGTTTCTTAAGTAAAAGTTCACACTTCTATTTCTATGAGTAGGTCCAATTGCACCTATGCTGGGCCATGTGGTCCAACGATCCTGAGCAAAAAGGATAAGATAATGCCTATTTTCACATACAAGTTGTGATTTTGAATATTCAAACATATTTTTATAACAATGCACAATATATTCATTATAATTTGACAGCCAAGATATAAAATCTCATACTCATATGTAGGATCGGTAGAGATAGCAAAACTAGTCGCTCATACTCATATGTCTGGCAGCCCAAAGGCGTTAATGCATAATTTAAAAATAAAAAGATAATATAACCATAATAAAGAAATCAAATAAAGTAGTTAAAGAGTACAAATTTTTGTCTAATAATGATACTAATAAAGGTCAGACAATTGGACAAAACTTACATGCCTTAGTCCACAAAAAATTGTAAGATATGTGGACATTATCCATTTTGCCATCTTGACATAGGGTATCTTAAGTGGATGAGGATCACTTGTACTCATTGGTGTACCAAACCAATCAAAATAAATTATTTTATTGGAATTTGTTTTTATAAAAAACATCAATTAATATTTTATATTATTTTAGAAAATATAACTGATTAGGGACAGAGGGAAATAATTTTTTTGGGACAGAAGATCTTTGTCCATCGGGTTGTGTTATACTTATTCGTGCAACTATTTTTTAGATAGATTTATGTTGCTTTGCATTGGTGACTCTTGGCCAGTAATGATAACATTGTTATTTTATCCTATGGAGATTACAATTTCAAAATTTAACATCAGACTCTTTAGTTTTAGTTAAGATTATGAATATCTACTACCGCTCCTCCTTTTAGATATGATATTTTGTATGTCAACATTACCATTAACTAGTACTTAAGTTTATGTAAAACGACATTGTTAAACCAATAAGACTTCAGATCATTTGTAGATAGTTAAGTTTCTTAAATTAGATTTTTGTTGTATGGGTGAAAAATGTTTTGTTCGGAAAAGTAAAACTCACAAAAAGTTCGTTAATAATTTTTTGGGTTTGGAACAATAACTATCTTTTAATAAGTCAAATGTTAGATTTTGGAAGCAACACTTATTATTAGAGATAATCACACATCTCAAGAGAAATTATTTCCTTACCTAAAATGGTGAAAAAATATTGGAGGCAATCATATCCGAGCTGAGAACATCCACAGGTTCTTGCTTAAGGGGAACCAAGGATGTACCACTTGAACCAACGTCCGTTGGTCTTCAAAAAGTTTCTTGTTATTATTAATACTTTCCCGTTGATACATGCAATTAATATGAAAAAAGATTGGTTAGAAATAATTAGTCTTTCCAAGATTTTAAAATTTGAAAATTAAGAACTTGTTTTTAATGAATAACCTATTTAAAATTTTATAGACTTTTATAATAAAAAAAGTTGAAGTCAGATTACCAATTTATACAAGTAATAAGTTGGTAAGATAGTAATAATAGAAATATAGGATTCTCCCAACAATTCTACAAATCTAATACCAGTTTTGCAGTATAACATATTGGGCCGCACACTGGTATAGTGGTAAATAATTTTTGTAATATAATTACGGTCTTAAATTATATATAAGTCATGGGAAGTGAAGGTCTTAAATTATATAAGTCATGGTAAGTGAAGATATTGTTTAGATAACTTAAAGAAATCATAACACAAACAACTTTATTATTTACGTAGTTGAACCTATACTTAATATAGAGGGCAATTTTAGATTTACACATAAGAGCATCATAAAAATCATTGTTCACATTAATATTGCTTAACAAAAGTTGACCTGAAAATAAGAAACTACAGGATTAATGTAACATTGAAAATTCAAAACTTAACAACTATTTATATAATACAACATATCTCTGTCACAAGTTCATGGTCCTAATTAAGGTCATGATCTATCCCATTGGACCACACGGTTAGAAAAGCAATACTACATGCTCACATTGCAAATTAAGTATCATATATTCTGAGACAACCAATGACTTTATCCATTGAGAATATATTTGGTAGCCATATTATTTTGTTCATCATCATAACATTATAGAACTTAAAGTAGATATTAAAAAACAAAAAATAAAATAAAGGGGACATAAAATGTTTAGTTGAAGCATATTATGAGTCTATTGATCTTCCAAGCTTTCTTTGCCTTCTTGAGCTTTCTCAACATTTCATCATCAGTGCATATGGTACCAGGTGAGGTCAAGAACACTGTCCTCTTTATTAAAGGAGACCACAAACCACTCTGCTCATAATCAAAATCGAATTGAGAAGCATCAAAGAATTTTCCAAGAAGCCTTTCAGAGACAGATTTTGTGACCATTTGAATGCATGGGCTGGTTGGTGTGGAACATGACAGTGAAGTTTCCACTGATGATGATGAGGGAGATTCAGAAGAGGCTTCAGAAAGATACATTGACACAGATTATTGATAATATTGATCAGGAGAGTGAGAACTGAGAAGTTTCTTTTTATTTTCCTTGGAGACATTCACAGAGAGGAGGAAGGGAATATAAGTAAATCATGGTGGGGACTGATGGTGTAATTGGTGGTACTATAAGTGGACTTTCTTATTTTGAGAATGAATATATGATGTCCCATTAGGAACTCGGACCGATAAAAACATGTCATCTAATTAAAAAAATTTAAAAATATAAATTAATATTTTATATTATTTAGTGTAATTTTATCGGATAGTGACATAAAATCTTTATCCTGTGCATGGTCCTTCTAGCTATCAACATGGGAGGCCATTTATATTATTCAAAGATGGGGAAAAAGGTTTAAAAGCCTTCCCATTTGGTGAACTACTTTTATGTAACATATTTGATATCCTGCATGATTTTGAGCCCCTTCTTGAAATTGTGATGCTTGAGATTTATAATATTCTCACCTAAACATGTGAGAATCCAAATTTTGTACTTCCTTTAAAAGTGAGACATTTTGAATATTTTTACCTTGTCATATGCTTAAATATTTTTGTTCTTTCAATATGAGAAAATCACATTTCTAAGTGAGATATGCAACTTACATTCTGTGAATCAATCCACGTTCTCAGGTAGGACCTTACATTTCACCCGGTTAAGGATTAAACACTCTCAGTTGTAAAATTGAACACATTATTCTACTTCAACATTATAAAACGGACATTATGTATCTGGTGTTTTATGCCAATGTGATGAGTTATAGTTTATTATGTCATTGTCAACAAAGACTGATTCGGAAAGTATGGATAGGTTAATTGGTGCTGCAAAAAAAGCTAGAGCGGAGTTGTGGGGAACTTCATATAGAAGGTATTTGAGTAGTGACTTAATATAGGGTAAAAGGTACCATCATTATACATTTGGTAACTTTATAAATGATTTCTTATATAAAACACGTGTTAATAAATAAATCTGTCCTATATAATTAATCATGAATAATTATAATTAAAAATTAGTTATTAGTCATATATATATATATATATATTAATCTTAATAGTTTAAATAAAATGCAACCATTCATATTATATATTATTTATTTATTGTAGTAACACATTGTTCTAATGAGTCGTTTTATCATTCACATGTAACATTAGAGATGCACGTGGAGGCAGTAACCCATATTAACACTGACTTCTGTTAAACCAAACTATTATGTTGTGGCCACCTGCACATGATCAATGCCACTAATTAATGTATGTAAATCTTGATCAACCAAGCTTGTGTACCGTTGATCAATAAAATAGGCTGGTTCATCTCAAGTAAATTTACCACCATTAAGGGTGTGAACAAATTTAATTCCCATTTTTTCTCATTTGAATCTATATTTCCGCGTAATTATTTTCTTAAATGTAGCAAGAAACCCACCATATAGGATGTCATAGTAGTCCATCTCCTATAAAAGTTAGGAGGCAAAGATAATTCAGCTCCTACATTGGAAAACTTTCTTCCTTACATAAACAAGTCTTGCAAACCCAATGTCCATCACCAATCTAAGTCCCTCTCATGTACTAAAAGGTTAAATACCGAATGAGATAATGATATATGTCTTTCAAAAATATTTAACGATGTAAATTTTTAATTAAATTTAAATAAAATATATTTATAAATCATCAAACCTATTATAAACTTACATTTTAGTATTGGACTCTCCAATATTAGAGATGGTTTATCTCTCAAAAAAAATGACCATAATATTAATTTATATTATCTTTGTATGCCAAATTTGCTTTTGATCTATGAGGATTGTCATTTCTCTTTAAATTAAACATTCACATTTCAATTATTAAAGAGTCTAACTTGTGTATGCTTACCCTATAAAAAACTCACTAATAACATTAGACTATTAAAATTTTGTGCATGCTAAATTTGTTCAACATATATCAATCTACTTAAATAGAAAAGAGAAACCACACTTATCAAAACAAGAGAAAAAAGCATGATCGACATACTCAATAAACATGCAATCAGATCATATATGCTTTAAATCCTAGTTTCATTTCTTGGGCCCGACAATTATTCTTTAGTAAGAAAGTAATTAGAACCACTATGCATCGGAGTGGTGCTTGTTCCATGAATCACAACGAATCAAATCAAATCCTGTATTGGCTTCATTCTTCTTCTTAAGAAAATGAGAGAGTACATTGTTTGGAACGATGCCATTATCAAAACATTGCAATTAATTTGCAAGAGAACGAAAGTAAAGAAACTAGAAATCTTGGACAACATTTGATTGAAAGGGTGAATCTTGAATACAACTTGAAAAAAATGAAGATTAATAGTGTTATGAGCTAATACACTTTATATCCCGAATCCAATCGTTTTCTTTCTTGTTTGGTCCATAATCACAATCATTAAATTATTAATGGAAACAATTTACATGGTCAATTAAATTATTAATGGAAATTAAATTGCAACAGAATTGTGGAATGAACAGAATATGAAGAAATTTAATATTGCTATTAGGGTAGTACACATTTTTTTTCCTTAACCAAGAAAACATCATCAGTAAGCGAATGAGGATCTTCTGTCCCTAAAAACCACGTCTCCATGTACCAAGTCAATCAAACACTACCAACTAGAATAAAAAGTTACTTTATCATTTTGTGATTTTTCTTTTTAAGTAGATGACAATTTTCCATTGGGTTAGGACACAATGGGACACAAAAAAGTGGGACAGGTGATCCCCACTCGTAGTAAGCATTGAGATGTGCAAAGACTCGTCTAGATCGTGTGTTCCTTCGTGCATGGAATATAATAACTGAGTCATGTGATGAAATGCAACACTGTCTAATACATATATGAGATCTATGCTGTCAAAGTTGAAGTAAAAGGCTCTGATATATGAAAGTTAGTACTACAATATTCTGAACTCATTAAAAAATTGATTACCAATAATTTCATGTAAACTAATTTTTTTAAGATTTGAAAACTCAATAAATTTTTCACTGCATATTTTGCTTTGTAAATGAATTTTTTCTTTCTTGGCGTGTGTTTGCACTCACATTTCATAACCAATCAACTGATCAAGCATAGGCAATTTTAATTAAAAACAAGTTATTCATTTATTGATTGCAGCATAATTTTTTTTAATTATCACATTTTTTTGGCATTTGATATTTCACTATTACTTTTTTTTTATAAAGCAAAAAGCCGTCATATTTGTGGTGACGAAATACTTTTTTTTTTAAATATATATATACTGATTGTGTAAGAGTTTTTTACACGGTCAACAAATCATTCAATATTGATTTGTTAACCATTATTAGTTCTTAAACAAAAGTAATACAAATCAATAGTGGATGATGTACTGATAATATAAAAAACTTTACATTATCAATATAGTGTTACCACCACTAATCAAACATAAATTAAGACGAAGAAAAAGAATTGATTGATCTGGAATAAATTGAATTCCTAATACTAATGCACTTTATTCAATTTGGGAATAAATGAATTACAATGAGAGAAAAACCCTAATTGATTCTCATGAATGAATCTTCATATAAGAATATTCCCAGAAGCTGAATTCTAATCCTTCATTCCCTCTATTTATAGCTTTCTTATTCTGCTAGAATCAATGACTGCATGGGTGGTTTTCTGCCACGGTGGCAGCTTCAGTGGCACTACCATGCGTGTCAGTTCCCATGGTGCCATGTGGGCGTCTTTTATAAAATCTGATGATAGGTGGTCTCTTAACTCTATCAAATAAGATTTTTTTTATTATATATATGCTAACAGTATAAGAGTTTTTTACACTATCACCAAATCATTCATCATTGATTTGATGACCACCATTGACTCAAAACTAATACAAATTAATGATGAATGATATAACGACAGTGTAAAAAACTTTACACTGCATAAATTTTAAACTCATTTTTTGAATAAATATGAATCTTGTATTCGAGATAACATGAAAGGGGTACACATCTAATGTCCCACTGTTTTGTGTCACTCCTTGTTCTATGAGATATTATTAGTTAGAAAAATATTTAATGATTATAATTTTAACTTAAAATAATATTCTTTCAACCAATCACAGTTGATGGTACATAGAATGATACAAAAAGTAGTAAAGCAAATGGGCTCCTATTGAAAAGGGACATCAATCACGTGTTTTTTGAAATGCAGTAAAGTTATATAGAATTTTGCCTCTAGTATATTTTGTCAAAGTTAAATGTCATCATTTGGTTTGGAATAATTCGGTTCCATTTTTCCTGGCTACATCTGGAAGTATTGAGGAGGGCTATTAAAACATTCTTGTCTGTTTTGAAATGATTTTCTTTTCTATATACCAGATATTTGTGTACAATATTGCACCATACAAGGTTGATAACAAAAGTGGTGTAACTAATGATAAAATGTCAAATGATTGTAGAACATGGACTACTGTGTTAAAATTAGGCTTTACAACCATTGTAAATAAAGGTATAGAAGATATAGCCTAAGATTTATAGTCTTGTTTGGTTTGTGTTTACGGCCACAAATTTCATCTCCCCTCATGATTTCCTCAGCTTTATCAAATGCTGGGAAGTCATCTGGAACAAAGGCTATTCTTTGTTGAAGTGTAGGTTGAGGAGGAGCTATTGTTCCCAGCTCATGAGTTTCTTGAAGAGAAGCTTGAGGTTGGAGGAGGATCACTTCCTCCTCCTCCATATTGGTCCTTGCCATTGAACTTGACCCTGACTTGTACACAATGACTTATTCACCCTCCTCAACCTTGGTTTTTCCTAAGAATCTAGAGGGTGGCTTATACACAATGTGCTCACCCTCCTGTTAATCATTGTTCACATCTTGATAGAATGGTTCCATTTTGTGAAAACTACCTACATTTTGTGAAACACTAAAAACGGTAATATCACATATGTTGTCTAAAAACAGTAACCACCACATATGCTATATATAGAGATGGCTACATGAGATGACCCATGTTAAAATTTACCGTTTTTCCTAGCTACTTGTGGAACGTATTGAGGAGGTCTATCAAAATATTATTGTCTGTTTTGAAATTGTTTTCTTTTCTATATACAAGATATTTGCGTACAGTGTTGCACCATACAAGGTTGATAATAGAAGTGGTATAACTAATGATAAAATGTCAAATGATTGTAGAACATGGACTACTGTGTTAAAATTGGGCATTACAACCATTGTAAACAAAGGTATAGAATGTCTAAACTCTATATTATTTGTCTAAGATTTATAGTCATGTTTGATTTGTGTTTATAGCCACACCTTTCATCTCCCCTCATGATTTCCTCTGCTTTATCAAAGGCTAAGAAGTCATATGGGATGAAGGCCAATCTTTGTTGAAGTGTAGGTTGAGGATGAGCTATAGTTCATGACTCTTGAGTTTCTTGAAGAGAAGCTTAAGGTTGGAGGATGATCACTTCCTCCTCCTCCTCCACATTGGTCATTGCCGTTGAACTTGATCATAATTTGTACACGATGACTTCTTCATCCTCCTCAACCTTGGTTTTTCCTGAGAATCTGGAGGGTGGCTTGTACACAATGTGCTCACCCTCCTGTTAATCAGTGTTCACATCTTGATGGAATGGTTCCATTTTGTGAAAACTGCCTCAATTTTGTGAAACAGTAAAAACGGTAAAATCAGTTATGTTGTCTAAAAACAATAACCACCACGTATGTTACATATAGAGATGGCTATGTGACATCACCTATGTTATTATTTACTGTTTTCCTGGCTACTTGTGGAACGTATTAAAGAGGGCTATCAAAACATTCTTGTCTGTTTTGAAATGATTTTCTTTTCTATATACCAGATATTTGCGTACAATATTGCACCATATAAGGTTGATAACAAAAGTGGTGTAACTATTGATAAAATGTCAAATGATTGTAGAACATGGACTACTGTGTTAAAATTAGGTTTTACAACCATTGTAAACAAAGGTATAGAAGATCTAAACTCTATATTACTTGCCTAAGATTTATAGTCTTGTTTGGTTTGTGTTTACGGCCACACATTTCATCTCCCCTCATGATTTCCTCAGCTTTATCAAATGTTGGGAAGTCATCTGAGACGAAGGTCATTCTATGTTGAACTGTAGGTTGAGGAGGAGCTATTGTTCCCAGCTCATGAGTTTCTTGAAGAGAAGCTTGAGGTTGGAGGAGGATCACTTCTTCCTCCTCCACATTGGTCCTTGCCATTGAACTTGACCCTGGCTTGTACACAATGACTTATTCACCCTCATCAACCTTGGTTTTTCCTGAGAATCTAGAGGGTGGCTTATACACAATGTGCTCACCCTTCTGTTAATCATTGTTCACATCTTGATGGAATGGTTCCATTTTGTGAAAACTACCTACATTTTGTGAAACACTAGAAACGGTAATATCACATATGTTGTCTAAAAACAGTAACCACCACATATGCTATATATAGAGATGGCTACATGACATGACCCATGTTAACATTTATCGTTTTTCCTAGCTACTTGTGGAACGTATTGAGGAGGTCTATCAAAATATTATTGTCTGTTTTGAAATTGTTTTCTTTTCTATATACAAGATATTTGCGTACAGTGTTGCACCATACAAGGTTGATAATAGAAGTGGTATAACTAATGATAAAATGTCAAATGATTGTAGAACATGGACTACTGTGTTAAAATTAGGCATTACAACCATTGTAAACAAAGGTATAGAATGTCTAAACTCTATATTACTTGTCTAAGAATTACAGTCTTGTTTGGTTTGTGTTTACGACCACACCTTTATCTCCCCTCATGATTTCCTTAGCTTTATCAAACGCTTGGAAGTCATCTGGGACGAAGGCCATTCTTTGTTAAAGTGTCAGTTGAGGATGAGCTATTGTTCCCAGCTCTTGAGTTTCTTGAAGAGAAGCTTGAGGTTGGAGGAGGAACATTTCCTCCTCCTCCTCCATATTGGTCCTTGCCGTTGAACTTCACCCAGACTTGTACACGATGACTTCTTCATCCTCCTCAACCTTGGTTTTTCCTGAGAATCTGGGGGGTGGCTTGTACACAATGTGCTCACCCTTCTGCTAATCAATGTTAACATCTTCATGGAATGGTTCCATTTTGTGAAAATTGCCTACATTTTATGACACAATACAAACGGTAATATCACCTATGTTGTCTAAAAACAATAATCACCACATGCTATATATAGAGATGGTTACGTGGCATCACCTATGTTATCATTTATAGTTTTTCTTGGCTACTTGTCCAACGTATTGAGGAGGGCTATCAAAATATTCTTGTCTGTTTTGAAATGGTTTTCTTTTCTATATACTAGATATTTGCGTACAGTGTTGCACCATACAAGGTTGATAACAGAAGTGGTGTAACTATTGATAAAATGTCAAATGATTGTAGAACATGGACTACTGTGTTAAAATTAGGCTTTACAACCATTGTAAACAAAGGTATATAAGATCTAAACTCTATATTACTTGTCTAAGAATTACAGTTTTGTTTGGTTTGTGTTTACGGCCACACCTTTCATCTTCGCTCAGGATTTCCTTAGCTTTATCAAATGTTGGGAAGTCATCTGGGATGAAGGCCATTCTTTGTTGAAGTGTCGGTTGAGGAGGAGCTATTGTTGCTGGCTCTTGAGTTTCTTGAAGAGAAGCTTAAGATTGGAGGAGGATCACTTCCTCCTCCTACTCCACATTTGTCATTGTCGTTGAACTTGACCCAAACTTGTACACGATTACTTCTTCATCCTCCTCAACCTTGGGTTTTCCTGAGAATCTGGAGAGTGGCTTGTACACAATGTGTTCACCCTCATCTTAATCATTGTTCACATCTTGATGGAATGGTTCCATTTTGTGAAAATTGCCTACATTTTTTGAAACAGTAAAAACGATAATACCATATATGTTGTCTTAAAACAATAACCACCACATATGCTATATACAAGGATGGCTACATGACATCACCTATGTTATCATTTACCGTTTTTTCTGGCTACTTGTGGAATATATTGAGGAGGACTATCAAAATATTCTAGTGTGTTTTGAAATGGTTTTCTTTTCTATATACTAGACATTTGCGTACAGTGTTGCACCATACAAGATTGATAACAAAAGTGGTGTAACTAGTGATAAAATGTCAAACGATTGTAAAACATGGACTACTATGTTAAAATTAGGCATTAAAACTATTGTAAACAAAGGTATACAAGGTCTAAACTCTATATTACTTGTCTAAGATTTACAATCTTGTTTTGTTTGTGTTTATGGCCACACCTTTCATCTTCCCTCATGATTTCCTTAGCTTTATCAAATGTTGGGAAGCCATCTGGGACGAAGGCCATTCTTTATTGAAGTGTAGGTTGAGGATGAGCTATTATTCTCGGCTCTTGAGTTTCTTGAAGAGAAGCTTGAGGTTGGAGGAGGATGACGTCCTCCTCCTCCACATTGGTTCATGTCGTTGAACTTGACCTTAGCTTGTACACGATGACTTCTTCATCCTCCTCAACCTTGGTTTTTCCTGAGAATCTGGAGGGTGGCTTGTACACAATGTGATCACCCTCCTCTCAATCATTGTTCATATCTTGATGGAACCGTTCCATTTTGTGAAAAATGCCTACATTTCGTGAAATAGTAAAACCGGTAATATCAGCTATGTTGTCTAAAAATAGTGACCACCGCATATGCTATATATAGAGATGGCTACGTGACAGACCCTGTGTGATCTTTTATATGGATTTAATATGTATACATTCATAGTGTAAGTATTTACAATGATGTAAAAATTGTACCATACCGGCAGGTTCAACCAGAAAACCGGTGAACCGGTCCCCTAACCGGTACGGCACAGATGTTGAACCGACCAAGTATTAAAATCGGTCAAAAACTGGTCCAAATGGTCAAAACCGGTGAACGGCCGATATTTCACTAAACCGGCCGGTTTATACACATATTTTTTTTTATCAAAAAAAAACTTAAAAACTCATTACAAGGTGACTCATCTTTCCAATCCTTCTTTAACACTTCAAGGCACATGCTTTCAAGGCATACTTAGATTACACCTTTTGGTTCGTAACATTCATGTGTGTAATCTCAGTGACATTTGTCTAATCTTAGAGTACTGTCTCAAGATAAGATTTGGTGCAAAAATATAATATCGATATGAGACAACTTTGACTCCTTTGTGTTAAATGTTAAAACTCCAAATTTATTTGTTTTGTAGAGTGAGTAGTGAATTTGTGTCATTTATTTATATTTTGCGGTTGTTAAGTGATACTTTTGGATTGATATATGTTTTGTAATTTAGACTTTGAATTTGTTAAGGACTTAAAGTTGTTTGTTTATGTGAATTTTGAGTAGATTATGAATATGAATTATAAATTTGAGTATCTACCTATTTGAATTTTTGTTTTGTTATAGGTTTATATATATATATATATATATATA
>NC_032015.1:4895084-4952396 GCF_001865875.1 Lupinus angustifolius | reverse complement strand
TATATAAGTATGTATGCCTGGTTTAATCGGCATGCAGTTTAATTACTGAATCATCGGTTGAACCACTATACCACTACCCTGACCAGTTTGATAACCGGTATGGTTTTAACAACACTGGTTTTTTGCTTTGTTAGTAAATAATCTACCATTCATATCTTAAATACCATTGACTTTTAAGTAAAAATAATACAAATTAATGGTGAATAATGTGCAAACAATGTAAAAAAACTCTACACTGATTGTGCGTAAATTTTAATTTCCGTGATTTATTGAATTTGTTTATGAGTTTAAAATCTATGCAGTGACAGTGTAAAATTTTTTACACTGTCAGCGCAACATTTACCATTGATGTATATTATTTTTGTTTTTGTTTGAGTGTCAATAATGGTTAATAAATGTAGATGATTTATTGATAATGTAAAAAACAATTATATTATAAGTATATACATATCAAATACTTTGTTTATTTCATCTGTGTTTTCTGTTCGTATTTATGAATTGAGAGGTCATCACGACATAATGCAAATTGGGCTATAATAAGCTTGTTTAACAAGCATACAATACAAAAGTGGAAAGAAGTATAACTGCCATAACTAATTGGGACAATTATTAACTAACTCGCACAGTTATTAACTAACTCGCACAGTTATTAACTAACTCTTCCTTCTAGTTGAAAATAACAATTAACTATACTACACTCTCTTTGCTGTGGTTCAAAAATACCCCAAGTTGCATGTAGCCCTCCAATATGATATAGAGAAAGGAAGAAATATGAACGTAAACAAATATAATCAATTTCTCACTGATAAATAAATACATTGATAACCCAATTAGAACATATAAATATTATGAGGGGCCACAAGGTTTACATGGCATTGAGAATTGAGATCGAGACAAATAATATATCATTTTACAAGCATACCAATATATTACTCAAATTAAGAAGTTATTTGATACGAGGATGAGAGCCACACTTCTCATCATGAGCTTGAAGAAAGTCTTTTTCAATCTTTTATTCTCCTTTGAAATATGGTATCAACAATGCCAAAATTATTCTATCTCAAAACAATCATTTATGGCTAAATATATAATATCGAATTTAAAAATTAACTTAATTTTTATTTAACACATAGTATCATACTCTTATTATTAATATTGGGTTGAATATAGGAAAATGGTACAAAAAATATAAATTCATAAGGTATTATGTGGTGCAAACTGTGCCATTTGTGACCCCAAAAAGGTGAAACCAACAAGCTATTGTATTTGTGTAAGTATGTCGTAAGAGTAATATATTTGTACTAAGAAAAAGAATTGATCGATCTGGAATTAATTGAATTCGAATACTAATACACTTTATTCAATTTGAGAATGGATGGATTACAATGAAAGAATAACTCTGATTGATTCCAATCCCCATACAAGAATATTCCCAAAAACTGAATTCTAATCCTTCATTCCCTTTATTTATAGCTTCCTGGTTCTGCTGGAATCAGTTACTGCTTAGGTGTTTTCTGCCGCGGTGGCAGCTTCACTGGCAGTGCCACGCGTGTCAGTTCCCAAGGTACCACGTGAATGTCTCTTATAAAATCTAATGGTTGGTGGTCTCTTAACTCTATTATATAAGACTTTTTTTAATATGTATATACTAACAATATAATAGTTTTTTACATTATTACCAAATCATTCATTATTAATTTGATGACCATCATTGATTCAAAAGTAATACAAATTAATGATGAATGATATGCTGACGGTGTAAAAACTTTACATTGCATATATTTTGAATTCATTTTTTTTTTGAATAAATATGAATCTTGTATCGGAGATAACCTGAAAAGGGTAGACATCTAATGTCCCAATGTTTTATGCTACTCCATGTGCTATGATGTATTATTAGTTAGAAAAATATTTAATTATTATAATTTAATTTAAATAATATTCTTTCAATCAATCAGAGTTGATAGTAAATAAAATGATACAAAAAGTCGTAGAACAAATGTGCTCCTCCTATTGAAAATGGGACATCAATTACGTAGTATTTTGGAGTGTAGTAAAGCTAAGTTACATAGTATTTTGTAATGCAATAAAGTTACAAAATGCATACTCTTTTTTATGTGATAATGTTGGGCTGTCCAACATTAAGTCCAATTTATTTAAAATGTAAAAATAAGATTTTATTTTTTCAAAATATAATCTAAGTAAAATATTTAAATTTATTTTTTTGAATAGGTTATCCTCTTAAGTATGATATTAATATCTTCAACAGTAGTCTATGGTGACATGATCCAACTCATTAGATGTATTTTTCTACCATTGTTTATAGAATTTCTATTGATAATATGTATATATAAAGGTAAACATGGTTTAATTATGAATAGTAGCCTTTAATATTTTTTTAAATTTTACAAAAACCCATATAATCATCTTATGTAACCACTACCAACACATTAATTATTGTTTTACCTTAAATTGAACATCTATATATCTAAATATTATATATTAAGGACAAAACATGATGTAACTATCACCATGATGAAATTTTATTATCGATCAACATATTAAATACTCTATTACCTTAAATTGAATATTATAATAAAAAATTTATAATATAAAATATACTAAATACAAAATATGCATTTTAATTTTCCAAAATAAAGTATATAACAATCGAATATTCAATAGTTAGTACCATATATTTGAATAGAGTGTAAATTATATATTATAATACAGTAATATCATATAGAACTCATACATTATTGGTGTAACATTTTTTCTAGTAATAAATGGAAAGAACTACAATTGAAAATTAACTTTACCCATACAACATACATTCAAAACTCATCCTGAGTTCAAATTAATGAGGGATTGTAATCTTATACTTTTCTATAAGTATACATAGTTACTATATTATTCATAATTTATTTAAATTATTTTTTAAAGAGTCAATACTAATTAAATATAAATGTATTAATAATATATAAAAATCATACATTGTCTAAATATAGGTTTTTTATATTACACATATACTCTACCAGATCTCTACCTCATATCAACCATAACTTAAAAAAAAATATCAATATTTTCTAGTTTCAATTGTAAACAAATTTAATTATATTTATAATTTATAATATCACTTTTAATTGATTTTTTTTTCATATAACACATGTAGAATAATAATTATTAATATAATTTTTTATTAAATAAAAATAGTTACTCATTTTTAATTAATTTCCTCAAAGAGAAGACTATAGTAAATAAAATTAACCACATAAAATTTGCTTGTATTATTTACTCCTAGTATGTAATCTTTTATAATTACAACCAATCTTACTTTATCACTAATATTTTCTTTATATAAAAAAGACATCACAGTTGACAGATCGTATAAAAAAGACAGAGGGTAAGGAAAGAGGAGAGAGTGAGAGACACAAATCTTGTTTCTTCACTCTCTTTTCCTTCACATCGCTTTCCACTTCTCACTCACTCACACCATTCTCCCAATGGCGGGTTATAGAGCCGAAGACGACTACGACTACCTCTTCAAGGTGGTTCTTATCGGCGACTCCGGCGTCGGAAAATCTAACCTCCTCTCTAGATTCACCAAGAACGAGTTCAACTTAGAGTCCAAGTCCACCATTGGCGTTGAATTCGCTACTCGCACTTTGAACGTTGATGATAAAGTTATCAAGTCTCAGATCTGGGACACTGCTGGTCAAGAAAGGTTTTCTCTTCTTTAACTTTTGTTTAATCTTAATTAATTACTGAGTGAGAGTACTAGTTACTAATGCTATCTCTTTCTTTAACACAATTAACTAATTAAGTCACTGTTATTTTGTTTCTCTCTCTCTCTTAGGGTTAGGTTTAATATGTTTGCATGAATTAGTAAGTATCTGATTTAAGACATTCGCGGTAGAATTCTAATTATTATGAGGGAATTCACATCTGAATTTCATTTAATTTTTTTGATTTGTTCAGATGTAATGTGAACTTTATGTTTATACTTTAATACCAACGTCACTTGGTCTGAGTGAGTGGCAACCGGCAAGCCGCTCTCCATTTCTTTTAAGTATGGTATTGGATTTGAGTATTGTAAATGGAAATCAGGGCTTTGCTCCTCGAGTTCTTTTCGGATTAGTTTGAGTCTAAAGTGGTTAGTGTAAAATTTAGATTGGAAATGTTAACTATTATGGAAATCTAACCTTATATTAGTAGTCTCCATTCAATGTGTCATTTCATTTTGAAATTTGAAATTAATCATACTCCGTGGATTGCTGTGTGTTTATCTGTCATGGTAGTGTGTTACATGCACATAGAATTAAAGAAGTTGCAACTTCCAAGCATCTTGGAAATGACATTGACTGGATTGGTAACAATTTGCCTCTTTTAAGATAAACTTTTGTTGAAATTTTATTGGAGTTATCATTGGAGTGTCTGCGGTAATTGACTTTGTTGACCACTCAGAAACTTCATTAGTGCATTTGTAAGAAATTGCTTGATATTATTCTTTCCCATGACTTTTTTGAGTCTCTATTTTATTCTCTGAAGACTTAAATTGTTAATATTTACCTTCTATGGGAAACAAGATAACTCATCTAAAGTATGTTTGAAAACAATTGAGGTATATTTATTTGGTAGGTTAAGATTCGATGTACTTTATCAAATCAAAGGTGGATATTCACTTAGCTGCTCAATTTAAGAACAGGCTCACTTTAGAGGACTCTTGTAAATACTGGTTCAGAATGTAGAGATCAACAGAAAGAGAGATATGGAATTGTATTGAAAATAACTTTCTACTTCTCTGTATCAACAGAACCCAAAGGGAATAGAAACAAGAATGATTTACAAATGTGGTCCCCAGGAATTCAAGAGCCTGGTCTTTCACTCAACAACTCGCTAACCAACTATATTTATAGTAGGCTGACCAATTAAGTAACTCTGACTATTTCACTAACAAGGACGAACTAACATAGGCCCATTCTTATTTCTTATGGTGTATACTGTCCTTGTTGGGGTCTGTATCTTTATTCATGATGTGTTACTGAGACACTGCTTAGTCTAATCTTGATATCTTTCCTTAGTCTAATCTTGATTTCTTCGAGTGAACATGATTTTGCATTCTTGATTAACAATCCATTGATGTTAATAGTTATGAACTATTATTTGTAGGCTCGTCGCGCCTTCTGTGTCCAAACCTGTAAATGATATACAGTTCTGGGCTATATTCTATTTTTCTACCAAATTGCATGTTATTAACATATATTGTTTCTCTTTATAGGTATCGTGCAATTACCAGTGCTTACTATCGTGGGGCTGTAGGTGCACTTCTTGTATACGATGTCACTCGCCATGCAACATTTGAGAATGTTGACAGATGGCTGAAAGAATTGCGGAATCACACAGATAACAATATTGTTGTGATGCTCGTTGGGAACAAGTCAGATCTTCGACACCTTGTAGCTGTATCAACTGAAGACGGGAAGTCTTATGCTGAGAAAGAATCACTTTACTTCATCGAAACCTCAGCTCTGGAGGCAACTAACGTAGAAACTGCATTTGCTGAAGTTCTGACTCAAATCTACCGAGTTGTTTGCAAGAAAGCAGTCGAGGCCACAGAAAATGGAAATTCATCTGTGCCAGCAAAGGGAGAGAAGATAGATCTTAAGAATGATGCGTCCGTTTTTAAAAGAGTTGGTTGCTGCTCAAGTTAAGCTTGTCAAACAGAACTCTATACTGGTTGCCATCGGCTGTGTTGTATGTGTAATATTCTTTGAGAGATACAAACTTGAAGAAAAACGAAATTTAATTTTTCATACCATATATTAGACTCTCTGTGTAACTGTAAGGTTAAGAAAAACTGTGCTTCATGTTTCATAGTAGCTGGGGAAGCATGTACATGGCTCCACGGTCTAATCTATATTTTAATTATTGTATCATTATCAGTTTTTTTGAAATGTTCAGACGAAAATCTTAAGATATGAGATATCTGTTGTCTCATTTTTCTCTCTTCTCTATTCTGCAGTGGAGGTGGTCCGATAATAAGCTTTTGAAATAAATTTTAAAAGTAAGACTAGAGCATTAAACTTTCCTATTTTGTGTATTATAACTGACAAATCTTGTGCCTATTTTTTTTTAAGCTGGAATGAAATCTTTCTGTTCGTACTTCATGCATCTTGATGTTTAATTGAATAAAATACGATAATGATTACATAAACTTTAGAAGAGAAATGATAAGATTTCGTTTTAGAAAGAATAAAAGAAAAAGTAAAAGAGATTCCGTTGCCGGGACTTGAACCCGGGTCTTTCGGGTGAGAGCCGAATATCCTGACCAACTAGACTACAACGGATCGACGGTTGATTAAGGTATTATGTTTTGTAATTACAAATGTGTCGTAGCAAATAAAAAACCTTGTCTCCCGCCTTTATTTATTTTCAGTCTAACCTCAAACATTGAATTCAAAGTAATCAACACTGAAAAACCCTAACCGAATCGGAGAATGAGGGAAGAAGAAATCGAGAAGCTTCGAGGAGTAGTGAGGGATTGCGTGAGCAAGCACCTCTACTCCTCCGCCATTTTCTTCGCCGACAAAGTTGCCGCCTTCACCAACGACCCCGCCGACATCTACATGCAAGCTCAGGCACTCTTCCTCGGCCGCCACTACCGCCGTGCATTCCACCTCCTCAACGCCTCCAAGATCGTCCTCCGTGATCTCCGCTTTCGCTACCTCGCTGCTAAATGCCTCGTAACACTTACTATCTTTCTCTATTTCTTCCTTATTTTTTTATCTCTTTTTTCAATCTTTGCAAAGTCTTATTCGGAAATGGCTTATTGAGTCATAACTCCTCAGCTATTTTTCATAAAATTAAATAAGCTCTTCTAAATGCCTCATAGTGCATATCAGAATAACCTTTCCATTTAGGAATGTGATTCCAACTTATATTATTACTATTCGATGTTTATTCTTTGTTTTTATATAATGACATAAGTACCTTTGCTATTCTATTGTATATTGTCCTATAGTTTCATCTATATATATTTTTCTTGGTTTACTGAGTTACTGAATTTATTAAAAAGGAAGAATTGAAGGAATGGGATCAATGCCTGTCAATGTTGGGAGAGGCTAAAGTGGATGATAATGGAAATGTTTCTGACACAAAGGATTCTAATGTTATGTATTTGGATAAAGATAGTGAAGACCGTGAAATCAATGTAAGCTTCTTTTTGGGTTTTCATTACACTTTTAATTTATCCTCTAAATTGTATTTTTTGGCAATATATTGTTTTCTCGTGTGTACAATATAATCACAGTTGCAATATTGAATGCTAATTTTACCAATTGAAGTCCTCGTATGTTTTAAGCTACAATGGCAATACCAATATAGTCCTCGATTCTTCACCGCCATTCATCTTCACTAGGTGGGGAGGACAATGAATTCTTGAGAAGGGTCATAATTGAAATCTAGTCCCCTCTCTACAGAGCATAACTTCAATATGTTGGAATGATATGGTAGACATGATATTTCTATAATATTTTTGTTATAAATGTGGCCTTTTTGGATTCTGGAACATCCTTCTTATTCGAAGCCTTTGCTTACTTTTGAACGAATTTTGTTTACTATAACAGATATCTTCTGCCATATGCTTTTTAAGAGGCAAGGCATATGAAGCTCTAGGAATCCGTCCCCAGGCTCGATTGTGGTGAGTTTCTTTCTGGCATTTGACTTGGTTATATTTTGTAGCTTATGGATAAGTAGTAAAATATTTCTTCATATTTTCTCTATTTAGTATTTTTTATATTGTGGAAGTACAATTGCTTCTTTTCTGCAGAGTTACTGAAGTATGATGTATTCCAATTTGTTTAATAGAATTCATTTGATGATTCAGAAACTCACTTGCTCTGCTGTATTTGTTTTTGATAAAGGTACAAAGCTGCTATAAAAGCGGATCCTTTATGCTACGAGGTACCCATTTGGTATTCTCTTTATTGTCTTTTTGTGTGGTTCATTTATAGTATGTGGCAAAGATGGCTTCCCTTGACTTCTTACTTCTGAAGCTGCTATTTATATTACAGAAGAAACTGGACTTGGTTTTTACTGTTAGTTTCTCTAATTTATCTAAAGTAGTAAATTGACTCAATGTGGCTTTTTGTTAAACAGGGTCTTAAACCTGTTCATTTATTCTTTGTTCTCGGGAACTTCTAAAAGTATTGGTTGTAGCATACCTTCTTGTATGCACATTGGCTATCTAATTTTTTCCTGTCTGTTTGGTTATGTTAGGCTTTGGAGTGTCTTATTCAAAATCACATGCTTACATGTGAGGAAGGTAAATGCTTTTAACCAATCTCTCACAATCTTCTTAAATTTTCAATTTCTGTTCAGAAAAATTAGATAGACATACTTATAATTAAGGTTATCCTAACCTCTCTTCTCTGGCCTTTTCTATTTGTTACATATCAGAAACAAGTTTGATTTCATCATTACAATTTGGTAGTGAAGATGAATGGCTCTCATCATTTTATTCATGTTTTATAAAGAAGGTAATGACAGGTGCCAATTGGAATTTTCTTTTATCTAAATGCCTTGTAGTATCAAAGGATTCTAATAAGAAAGATAGTTTAACTCATTTTTCCTCCTTACAATTATTTATAAACTTCTGCTAATTGATTTTGGTAATTTCTTTACCTTAACTCATATGTATTGATGAATGATTCTTGTCCTCTCTGTTATGCAGTATGAGAAAGAAAATGTCATAGAAGCCAAGTTCAGAGATCTTGAGAATGGATGCAGTAAAAGTGACCACTCTAATCCTTCTTTCTCGCGCACACTGAAAACCAACACAGATCTTTTGGCCTGCAAAGCTGAATACTATCATCAGTGTGGTGAATACCAGAAATGCTTTGAGTTAACATCTGTGTAAGTTGGGGATCTAACTTTGCGACTAAAGTGAGAAACAGCTACTTTTACTTCATTCACTTCCTTTCTCCTCCCTTTTCCTAACCTGGCTTAAGGACTTCTGTACAGTTTGCTCGAGAAGGATCCTTTCCATATCAAGAGCACATTAGTACACCTGGCAGCTGCAATGGAGCTTGGGCATTCAAATGAGCTGTATTTGATGGCTTGCAATTTGGTGAAGGATTATCCTCAAAAGTAAATCATTTTTCATAATATACAATAGGGTTCTCTTCCAAAACATTTTAGAGTCAGATTACTTTTTCATAATATTGCTTGTTGTCATTTAAAGCCATTGTTCCGTATAAAAGTGAGATCTTTTAAGCTTTTCATTTTCCAAATACTGCGTTAAACTCTTAATCTTTAGACTCATCTTTATCTAAATATTTTTGACGGACCAACCAAAATACATAACCTGTACGTTAGGGTACTGGGATGAAGTTTTAGACCTGGTTTATTTAGTGCATTTGTTGATGACTTATTGGTGTTTTTTAGGGCTTTATCATGGTTTGCTGTGGGTTGCTACTACTATTGTATTGAGAAGTATGAGCAATCCCGCCATTATTTCAGGTATATAACCCTTTTCATAGCGAGATAAACTCAATGTTGAAGTATTTCATGATGGAGTTTTTCTGTAATTTATCACATAGAACTGACTATTCAATTTTTGGCTTGTTAATAGTACACTTTTTTTGTAAGTTTGACTTGAAAAAGTGATGTGGTAAAAATTTGTTATATATGACTTTAGAATGCTTTGCAATACTTCATGACATTTGGAATTTTGTTATGTTTGGCATCTGATGAGGTTGCCAATTTGATTCCTAACCATACAATATTTTTGCCTAGGTAGATGCGATGCCTATTTTAGTGCTATATGGATTTATTTTAAATGACAATTCTGACATGTTATGAAGCCAGGTGAACATTAGTTGATCCACAAAATGTTCATCTTTGAGCCATGTAATGTTTAAGTTGTTAATTTATCTCCAAACATGAGTTAGATTATTGAGAAATCAGTATCTGTTACATGAATTTGAATTTCTTTTGAAACATCATGGATCATTCTTAACCTTCATGCATGATATATCTGATTGATTTCAAACCCATCAACAAAACTCAGTATTCAATTTTATTGTCTACCTGTGCAGCAAGGCAACTAGTCTAGAAGAAACATTTTCCCCTGCTTGGATAGGCTATGGGAATGCTTATGCTGCTCAAGAAGAAGGTGATCAGGCTATGTCAGCTTACCGCACTGCAGCTCGGTTGTTTCCTGGGTACTTTGACTCTTCCTTATGAGATCTTTTTTCATCCCATATGATGAGTTTGAGTTATTTTTTCTCTAACTGTGATACTTCCCATTTATTTAGTACTATTGCCATAGCTTAAATAATAAATAATGAATTATGCTATATCCCCCAACTAAATAATGTATTAAATGAAAAAAATCTGTGCATTTAATCTTGGGATTATAAAAAACATTCAATACTTTCTTTATCTAGTAGTTAGGAGGATTTGTAGGAGGCTAACATTCCTCACATCTAACGCAAGAACATTTGAAAATGAAGTATTTAGTAGCAGTGTTATTTTTAATTTCCAAATGATTAGTTTTGTGCTGCTATAAGACCCAAGGGTTCCTATCGTACTTGGGTTAGTTATTAAATGTCAAGGAGTACATTTGGACATGCTTGGGTTCCCAATCTGCTTTTTGTATCCAAATGGGTTTGGGCCTGCAGTCAAGCAACCCATGAGCTAGACAAAAACCAGTTTACAACAGTAAAAGGAACTACAAGAACTAAAATATACAATATTTGCCAAAACATTTTAGCCTTGAATATTTAGGAAAATATTTTGCCCTACAGGTGGCTTGTTTGGCCTGTCAACCTGTAAGCACTTTGCTAAGACTTCTGGAAAATGGATCCATTTGTCAGCTTTAACTGTTTACAGCAAGGATTTAAATTGTGTCATTTTTTATACCTATGGGAAGTCTTGACATTAATGTTGGTTAAAATGTTTTTAATCTTTTACATGTTTGGACTAGGATTTGTGTGTTCGTTTTAATAGGTTTGCATGAATTACATGAATGTATTTTCTGGTGAATTATCTTAATGGGTCAATTTTCGAAGCGTACATTTAAAGAATCTTCATGGAAATTACCCAACATAGATGGACGACCGCAGCTTTGTGGCCTAATAATAATCTTGTACTGTGCTTCTTACATGCTAGATCCCCCAGCTTATTGATATTAAATTTAAGTGGTGGATTCTTCTCCTCTCTCAGAAGTAATTACATTTTACTTTTGCAAGATCCCAATATTTTTCCTTTTACTGCTTCATAATTCTCTATTAACAGGAATGTGATTTCCTTCTAATTTTCCTTAGCATAAGGCCACGAGCTATTGCCCATGCCAAATTACGGAATAGTATTTTATTATCCAAAGTTGCCATTCTTATACCCGACGCTCACTTGCATGTATTGTTTCTAAGTGGGTTTTATTTATTAAAAACCTTAATTATAAAATCCTCTTATTATCTATAAATTGTCCTTTTACAGGTTAAATCTTTATATTCTCTTATTCCAGGTGCCACTTACCAACTCTTTATATTGGCATGGAATGCATGCGGACTCATAGCTACAAGCTTGCTGAACAGGTATGTATTATAGAGTTGGATAGATTCTGGGGGCCAGTAGTATGCTAGGGCATATTTAATGACTTCCCAGTTCCCACCATAGTCCCTGTACATTCTCTTTTGAATTTCTTGTTAGTAGATCATGAAAGGCAAAGACATCCATTATTGTTATATATTCATGGTTATATCAAAATATTAACTAGCCTGTATTTTTCTTCAGTTTTTTATGCAGTCTAAGGCAACTTGCCCCTCAGACCCACTTGTATATAATGAACTTGGAGTTGTTGCCTATCATATGCAAGAGTAAGGATATCTGCCTGCTTTGAATTTTTTAAATTATTACTTAATGTAATGTAAACACACACTGTCACAAAATTCCCTTATCTCCTATGCAATTTACATATGATCCAATGATGGAAACCAAAGCTTTTATGAGGAGAAATTCCTTAGTAATAGTATACCCTGCCCGGTTTCTTAGAAATTTGAATCACTTCAATTGAACTACACGAATATATTATAGTGCCAATCGGAATGAAATCTTTGGTAAAACATAGTAATATGTGGGCATATAGGCACACTACGAAAGTGTTTGAAAATTGGAAAACAGAAGAAAAAGAGGCTTCTTAAAATTCCTTGATTTTAGATATGCTTGTTTAATCTGAATGAGTTACAATTTACAAATTCAAAAACAGAAGGAAATTCAGACCTTGTAGATGTCCTCAAGTATAGGTAACTAGCTATGCTTGTTTAATCTAAATGAGCTACAATTTATGAATTCCTTTCCAACTATGGGGAGTTTTGTATTTATCATTTGGAGGAAATTTACAGCGTTTGGTTTCATCTTAAAAGTGTAAACAGTCTACCAATCCCTTCCTCTCCCTAATTTTTAAACCAGTTACTGTCTTCATTCTTTCTTGCCGATTACCCCACTTCCCCTCCCTAATTTACATGACACTTTCAGACATGAGACTTCTTTTGATGAGAAGTTTATTAGCACTCACGAGAAATTACTAAGGCTATTGTGAAGTTTATACTACTACATTAGGTTGTCTTATGTGTGCTTCCTTTACGACAAGTCATGAATTTTGGAGAATGGATGTATTATAATTTTCAATCCCAGTTTCCATGGAGAATGACTGATAATATTGACATGCATAGTTGTGACTGCTGATTCAGGTATAAAAAAGCCATTTGGTGGTTTGAGAAAACATTAGCTCTCATCCCAACTTCTTTAAGTGAAATGTGGGAGCCAACTGTAGTCAATCTTGCTCATGCATACAGAAAGTTGAAGTAAGTTGATAAATTTGTCTCCATGGTTATATTACTTGAATCATTGTTTTGCCTCTAGTATATTTTGTCAAAGTTAAATGTCATCATTTGGTTGAGAAATTTGTTTTCTAAGTCATAATCTTTTCTTGTTTTAATAATTATAATTTTGCTTCATTTTTTGTCCCCAATTTTAATGTTTCTGAATTTTCTCAACCACCAGTTATGAAGTTTGCCTAAAGCTTAATAAAAAATAATGCGGTGGTGCTTAATTTTTAAGTCACAACTGGTGAAGTATTGTTCTTCATACTGATTTTGCAAATGCATTGTATTAGGATGTACCATGAAGCAATTTCATACTATGAGAAAGCACTTACATTATCAACGAGCATTAGCACTTATGCTGGTCTTGCATACACTTACCATCTACAGGTAACCATAACTATCTCTCTCCTTTTCCAATTTTGGTGTTTCTCAGTATAATTTGTTAGGGAGAAAGCTAATGTCCTGCACTTTATAGCCTTTGGAGTATTATTTTCCATAAAAATATATGATTTTAACTAGTGTCTGTTTTTCTTTTCGCTGTTGTATTCATGCAGGACGATTTCGCGAAAGCAATCACATATTATCATAAAGTGAGTGATTGTAAATTTATATGTTAATATCTTATAATTTTAATATATCCTGTACTGTGTATGGTTACGCATTGACACAAACTTCTCTCTGTTGATTGAAGGCATACTATTTTGAGAAATGCCAGTAACTCACTCTTTAAGTATTTTTTTCAACACATCTTCCATTATTGGGTGGATTTCATATGAGATCACTTAATAGAGAATGGACCAAGGTAATTTAGCGGGTCCCACATGAAATCCACCCAATAATAGGGATTAGGTTGTGTGTTGAAGAATGTGCTTGCTAGCATTGCTCTATTTTTATCTTCCTAGTATGGTTAACTAGACCATTTCAAATGACATTTTGAATTTAAATGTATCATTATCTTCAATATAGTGCCAGTATTGTCAGAATACATTTTCCTCAGTTGCTAGCTTGACCAGCATTGGAAAATTATGCTGTTGTTCTTAATGTCAATAATAACCTTGCAATGGATCCTCGTTGTTGTGGCCACTTGTTTGGTTTTACTCAATTGCTTTAGTTTGCTCATCAACTTTTTTTCTTTGAAAATCAGGCCTTGTGGACGAAGCCAGATGACCAGTTTTGCACTGAAATGTTAAGTTTGGCGCTTGTAGATGAAGCTAGGAGTGGCCTTGACCCAATTCTTGAACTCATGTGAAGTTTCATTTTAATATGATGGTGCAATTCAATTCACTTTATATTCTTGTAATATATGTAAACAATACATTAACCACAAGTTAGTGTATTGCTAGGCTTAATTTGTTTGTATTGCTATTTATAGATGTTTAGCTTAAAATTAAGTTATGTGAACCAATGCCCCAAGGAATTCAAATATAGAATTGAAATTTTTTAACATTTGATTTTTCAAAGTATGGAATGTACCACTTTTCGATTTAAGTTTATATTTTTGAATCATGGACTTCATCCCTAGGATACTCGTTAACATTTTCTTTAAAATATTACTCTTTTAATTTTCCTTTCAGAGGAATATAATTGGTATTGAGTTTGTTGATCCTTAATTCAGCATTGATAATTTTATTAGTGTTGCTATTTTTTCCATAGCTGATGATTCAAGTCGAGTTGGCTACTTCAATCAATGAGTGTGTTATTAAGATGAGAATGCTATGAATAAAAGGAGTGATCGGATATGCCAAGACCTCATTATCCAACAGGTGATTCCTCATCCCTAAATTAGAGATCAAAACATCTTCATAGTTTAATACAATGAAAATAAGAATTTACGCAATTAAAATAAAAAATTAAACATGATACCGTAAAGTTACCAGTAATAGTAACAAACCTTAAAGATATACTCAAGAAAGTTTTAGAAACTACATTTTCCAAGCCATAGAATTCAACAATCTTCCTTGTAAAACCCATTTCAATGATGTGTTAATTATATTATTATTATTATTACTTATAAACGATCTTCCTTATTGACTATATTATTATTGCTTTGAAGTGGAACTATTTCGTAGCGAAGGAAAGTGTGAATTTTAGATCAAATACTTATAAAAGATTGTAGATAAAGATGTTAATTAAGAAGATCATCTCTTCATAGAAGATTTCCATCCCATTTCAATGATGCCTTCAGAAATAATAAGCACTGGTATTTTTCTTATTTACTTATTAGCATAAGCACTTTTTTCTATTGTTAGTTTTATTAGCCTCAGCAAGGAAGGAAGATAAGGAACCAAGACAGAATGAGTTTTATTAGAGAATTAAATACATAATGGCATCACTATAATTTTCATTAATATTAGGCACTAACACAACAAAGTAAAACAATCACCACCTTTATTTTCAAATATAAGAATATATAATATTTGTTTTATCAGAAAGGAAAAAAAAAATCAAAACCCATTAGGAATCCAAGTTCCGATTTAAAACTGATATCACACCTGAGTCTCCATTAAACAAGAAAACTTCCAGAGGGACATATGGAGAGGACATTGATGCGCCAAACCTATAAGAGGGTTGCAACATTTTGCTACCTTTTCTACATGGAATCGTTCTAAGGCGTGCTCCAGTTCTCATTTGCCAGATCTGCAGGACATTGTCAACCAAGGAAACAAAATAAAAATCACTTCCAAGTAACAAAGTAAAGCCAAACTAGAAGACTTGTTCAGTTTTCCTTGAAAACAGTCTCTCTGCACTCACGAGGTAACACATCATACATCTACCCTCCCCAGACAACACGAGGTAGGAGCCTCGTATACTGAATCACCCTATTGGTTTTCAAATGTATTTTAAATTTGGTATGCTTCACTGATAGTGTGAAGTAGAAGACATACCTCAATAATTCCCTTTCTAGGTGCGTGTATAGCCAAACACAAGCAGTAATCACTCTTCATTGGTTCACGATTCGTAGAGCTTGTTGATGCAATATCTTTATTCACCAATATCTCCATGAATAGACAGCTGGCATCCCTATATCCCTGCAAAGATAATATAGAACAGTTGTTTATCCAACAAAAAAAAGGAATGGTTATTTTATTCAGGAATATTTTGGGGGAGAGGGTGGTTGGGACCAAAAGTTCAAGAGAAAACCTTCCATAAGCGCACCACCACCAGCGCTTGAGTATCAAGCAGCAATATGCGACCAAGTGAATCTGTTATAGCAGCCAATGTACCACTTGGTGATAAGGTAAGCTTTTCACCCTTCCTAGGGTGATCCTTTAAACATGTCAGAGGTGAAGCTGTGTTGAAACATGAAGGTAAAAGTCAGATAATAGGAGGACATTAGCTTCGCACTTTATCAGTTGATAGATTTCAGTAACTATATCTATATCTCTTATTCTTGCAGAAGGTTATGGATTTTTGCCATGTATTCATTAAAACCTTATTAACAAAACCACTCAAAATAATCAGCTGCTTAATATTTAAATTACACCAATCCCACTGAAGTGTTGATAATGTGCTAAAAAAGAACAGAGGTACTTCTAAATGCTCAACAGGCATCTCAACCCACACCCCACAATATCAACAAAACAGACAATACTTCCATCTACAAGAGAAAACATGAGAATGAAAGATGAGAGGCATGTAAACAATTTGGGATGTGGAAGCAAGACAATTTGAGCCCTACAAAAAACATCATTATCCATGTCAAGGAAAATGTTGCCCATCTCAACCTATGCAGATATTCATGCAGGAATCTAAGATATCGTGGAACGAGAGTAGTGTTACACTAAAAAATTCAAGCTATCTTTATCTCTCATTTGCTTTTCATCTTTTATCTCTACACACATCATCAAAAACCCATCTAAAATTCAAAAGACAACTAAAAGTTCTCACATGTAGGTTTTCAAAATATCATTTTGATGTAACAACTTTCTTTTCCTGTTAATTGGTTTGACCTCCATCCCTATTATATGCACAATTATCTGCAGATGCCTGTGAGCATATAACCACAGAAGGCAAGTGATGTTTTTGTGTTACTCCTACCTCGAGCAAATGACTGAGGCTTCTGTTCTGATTTCTTTGGAGAAGTCTGATCACTCCGCCAAATCAATTTAGAAAAAGAAGTTATTGTCGAAATTGTTGCAGGTACAACTTTAGACAAGATAGCTCCCACTAAAGACCTGCCCTTGTCCTCAGAAAGTCTTCCAAAGGATCAACAAATAAAACTCAGTCAATATACTGCATGGCAAGATAAAGACTTCATATAGAAGATCAGAGCACATATCAATATAGAAGCACCATATTTTTACATCAAATAATCCACCAAGTACCTGTATGCAGAAATCACAGCATCTTCTCCAACAGCCACTGCACAATAATAACGTTGACTTGACTGTCCAACAATAAAAGCAGCTGAATTCAAATACCAGAAATAACTTCAGAAAGATTCCATTATCTAGGGTTCAAACAACCTCAAATATTATCACAATCAAAACTCATGGAAGGACCTAGTGAAAGTGAGAAAACCAAGCCATGGAATAAAATAAACTAAACAATCAATAATTCCCTTTCTAGGTGCGTGTATAGCCAAACACAAGCAGTAATCACTCTTCATTGGTTCACGATTCGTAGAGCTTGTTGATGCAATATCTTTATTCACCAATATCTCCATGAATAGACAGCTGGCATCCCTATATCCCTGCAAAGATAATATAGAACAGTTGTTTATCCAACAAAAAAAAGGAATGGTTATTTTATTCAGGAATATTTTGGGGGAGAGGGTGGTTGGGACCAAAAGTTCAAGAGAAAACCTTCCATAAGCGCACCACCACCAGCGCTTGAGTATCAAGCAGCAATATGCGACCAAGTGAATCTGTTATAGCAGCCAATGTACCACTTGGTGATAAGGTAAGCTTTTCACCCTTCCTAGGGTGATCCTTTAAACATGTCAGAGGTGAAGCTGTGTTGAAACATGAAGGTAAAAGTCAGATAATAGGAGGACATTAGCTTCGCACTTTATCAGTTGATAGATTTCAGTAACTATATCTATATCTCTTATTCTTGCAGAAGGTTATGGATTTTTGCCATGTATTCATTAAAACCTTATTAACAAAACCACTCAAAATAATCAGCTGCTTAATATTTAAATTACACCAATCCCACTGAAGTGTTGATAATGTGCTAAAAAAGAACAGAGGTACTTCTAAATGCTCAACAGGCATCTCAACCCACACCCCACAATATCAACAAAACAGACAATACTTCCATCTACAAGAGAAAACATGAGAATGAAAGATGAGAGGCATGTAAACAATTTGGGATGTGGAAGCAAGACAATTTGAGCCCTACAAAAAACATCATTATCCATGTCAAGGAAAATGTTGCCCATCTCAACCTATGCAGATATTCATGCAGGAATCTAAGATATCGTGGAACGAGAGTAGTGTTACACTAAAAAATTCAAGCTATCTTTATCTCTCATTTGCTTTTCATCTTTTATCTCTACACACATCATCAAAAACCCATCTAAAATTCAAAAGACAACTAAAAGTTCTCACATGTAGGTTTTCAAAATATCATTTTGATGTAACAACTTTCTTTTCCTGTTAATTGGTTTGACCTCCATCCCTATTATATGCACAATTATCTGCAGATGCCTGTGAGCATATAACCACAGAAGGCAAGTGATGTTTTTGTGTTACTCCTACCTCGAGCAAATGACTGAGGCTTCTGTTCTGATTTCTTTGGAGAAGTCTGATCACTCCGCCAAATCAATTTAGAAAAAGAAGTTATTGTCGAAATTGTTGCAGGTACAACTTTAGACAAGATAGCTCCCACTAAAGACCTGCCCTTGTCCTCAGAAAGTCTTCCAAAGGATCAACAAATAAAACTCAGTCAATATACTGCATGGCAAGATAAAGACTTCATATAGAAGATCAGAGCACATATCAATATAGAAGCACCATATTTTTACATCAAATAATCCACCAAGTACCTGTATGCAGAAATCACAGCATCTTCTCCAACAGCCACTGCACAATAATAACGTTGACTTGACTGTCCAACAATAAAAGCAGCTGAATTCAAATACCAGAAATAACTTCAGAAAGATTCCATTATCTAGGGTTCAAACAACCTCAAATATTATCACAATCAAAACTCATGGAAGGACCTAGTGAAACTGAGAAAAACAAGCCATGGAATAAAATAAAATAAACAACAATCAACAAACTTAGTATAACTACTGGGTTCATATCATCATGCTTCCTGTTAACAGGAATTTAACAAGCATTCGGTGTATTTTTGCAGGAAGCGAAGGGGAGCTTTTAAAAGCCTACGAACACCTGAAGGTGTAAAGGATTAAATGAAAATAAACTCAAAACGTGACTTCACAAATCTTACATGTTGAGAAAAGATTTTAAAACATTTGATGACAGTTTCCTCTGATCCATTTTTTCATATTCTTTAGATTTCATGAATAATGTCCTTAACATAGCAGACATAATAGTTAATATGATTATTTAACAGATTTACCTGGTGTTCCATCAGTGGAGGAGGCATTATGCCAGTGAGTGTTGCATCAGCACAAGTACCATACTTGCCAATATTCCACAATTGGTGAGGTAACATTCCATATGAATTCCCAAAATCCTCTAAATCTTGGCTCTTTGGCTTTTGACCCCAAAATTGAGATTGCACTTCTTCAAACCATTTCTGCAGCATATTCTACAGTCCAACATACTATTAGACTCTTAATCAGGTACCACCATCCAATATTCAGACCACAATATTTTACAGATCTATATTAATGCAAAATCGTATTTCACTGCTATTAAAAGAAGGTATTCTGGTGTCCCAAACAAAGAAGTTACAAAGGAATTTGAACGATTGAAATAATTCAGAAATAGAATGACAGAATAGGAAATAACATGGGTTCTATGCTGTTAAGCACAGACATAACGTTACACATACATTTCAAAGCCCCAAGCTATAAAGAGAGCAATGATAGAAATTGAAGAAAGAATTCACAGAATATAATCTTGTGTCCACACCGGGTTTTTCTAGTGAGACAATATTTAATTTTGAGAGATAAGATGAGAAAATCTTGGGCCTTAAACCATACATAGTCAGTGATAAGAGTAGAAGTAATTTAAACTCATGCGATCACTTAAAGATGTCACCTTACCTTGTAATCTAATCTTGACCATTAACATGATTTAGTGCTTAAGATTTATTCATCTGACTCTCACAATAAACACTCCTCTCAGTTCACACACACAGAGAGAGAAACATAGCAAGCGTTTTGTGTAGAACAGTACATGAACCATGAAACCATGATGTTTCCTACTCTATAGTTATACCTAAATTACTTATGTACTCTCTTACTATTACAATTTTTAGGGTTAACACAAAAAAAGTTTAGGGTGAACCCAGGAACCAATATTTACCTGGATATCAGAGCCATCAAATCGGGCAATTACACCAGGCATAATGACACAAAACTCTCCTGAGGAAGTATCTTGAATCAAATCTTTCTTTACTCCACGAACTCTTAACTTTAAAACTCTTCCAGGATAAATCATCTATGGAGAAACAAATTGATACAAAGCTTAACAATATGCATGTAAATGTAAAGTCTGATATAGAATTTCATTCATAAACTGATCTGTAAACCTTACAGGTATTCCAATCTTATACTTACACCCAAATTTTTTTTATATTTATAATTATATCTGAAGGAACAATAAAATCAATTCGAATAAACTTTAGGGAGTATTGCAATAATGGACCTGAAAGTTATATTTCTTATTATGTTCAAGGATTAATTGTCAAACTAAAGATTGGTTATAAGAGCAAATAATTTGACAATAATGATTTAAATTTAGCTAGTGTTTTATGGAACTAGAGAATAAATATTTTTAATGGCCCAACTTGGGAACTAAATGATCAATATTGGTTTACTAAATAATAAATGTTTTTCAGGTCTTAAAATGAAATTCTCCCTATAAATCACAAGAAGAAGGTTGTTACATTGAATTTTTATAAACACTCGACACTAAGATATAGAGTATAAATTAGCTTCAACATTCACTTGGAAGGAGAAAATCTGCTGTTTGGGGAACTAAATGAAAAGAATTCAACACAATCAGGCAGTATTCAAACATTTCAAAAAGACAAAGGTGGCAAACTCTACTCATGAAGACACGAGTTGTGCTATACGGTTCCTAACTTAGGTTGCATTTGGTAGACTCGCAAAAACATATGAGCCTTTGCTTGTCTTATTTTATAAAACAGAAAACATAACAACACACTCCAAACTTTTCTGTCTTATTTACTTTTCTTTCTTATAATAACACAGAGCAATTTTAAACACACAGGGCAATTTGGTTCCTCTCGAGGAAACCTCTCTCCACCATTGATTCAACATAATACCACAGAAAAAATACACTGGAACCGAACACACAGATTAAATGAACCATTTAATTGTCAACTATTCCTGATAAAATTAAAATGACACTCCACTCAGCAGGAAAAAAAATCAATTCAATTCATCAAAAGATGCAGAGAATCGTTGAACAAAGATTAATAATAATAATAATAATATAATAAACAAAATTATTTACCTGCTTATGAATCAATTCACCACGCAAGGAGTAAAAGTGCAAAAAGCCACAGGACGTTCCTGCGACGATCACACGGAAATCGTCGAAAACGAGGCACTCGATGGCGGAGATATGCTCGGCTTGGATGGGTGACAAATCGGGTCGGATCTTGATCGGAGTAGAATCCGGGTCAGACCAGGAGAGGAGGAGGATGGTGTAGCGGTTGGAGAGGGCGAGGGAGTGAGTGTCGATGGCGGAGAGAAGGTTGGGATTGTCAACTAGCCAACCCGGTTTACCGGCACCGAGTTCAGTGAGTTCATCGCAGCCTATGCAACCTAACTCGCTTTTGTAGGATCGCTTCGTCATTTTTGCGATCTAACAAATGAGTGACTCAGTGATTCAAAAGTTTAATTCATTGTTGTTCCTGTGCGCGCGTGCTGTTTCTAACCATGCTTTCTACGAATGACACGTGTTAAAAATAAATAATATAATTAAAATATATTCACCAAAAAATAATTAAAAGTAAATATAGTACCTAATTTTTATGTAGTAGCTAATTAAAATAAAATGTAATCCTAATCTGTCTTTGCGCATTTTGATTCCCGTATGAGTGGGATGATTGTATTTCAACAGTTAGGAGTACTAGAGCGCAATTTTGACGTTAGAGGTGATGATGAAAGGCCATAAAAATTCTGATCCAAGGTTGGGTCTTTCCATGATGAATTGAGGTTTGTACGTGTCAATATTTACTAAATGAAAAAGATATATCCCTTACTAATCTTTTTACCTACAAAAAGTAAAATATGTTACAAAAATAATATTTTATTTATTAGTGATTCGTTTGTAAGTGATATATGTCACTTTCTCATGGGTAGAAGAATTAGTAAAAAAAATTAGTAGGAGAATATAACATTTATCTTTACAAAATTGAATACAAAGTGATTGGAGATTTTCTAGAAAATATAAATTTTATTTTGAGTCATTGTATAGATTTTTGCTTTTAATATGCATAATTTAAGTTCTATTTTTATTTTACTGATTACATACCCTTCATAAGGTCATGTCATTTTCCATCAAATTTTGACAAGGAGGACAAAGAAAAAATATAACTTAAAAATACAGACTAAAAACTTGAAAAAATATATATACATTAAAAATATAATAAATTTTTATACTGTCAATATATACTTATTACCTTCAAAATCAAAAGTAATACATGAGCTAAAATCATTGCCACTTCTTAATAAAACCGCAAAAACATTTAATTTAATTCTAACAATGTGGTTTCTCAAATTCATCAAGTCATAACACAAAACAAATGTAAAGGAGCTCTTTCGTTGTATTGAAAAATCTTGCAAATTCAATTAATAAATAACCAAGTTTAGTTCATGTAATTCCGAACTGTTGCAAACATCTTCACGAATTTTACTTGGTGAAGTATAATCCATTTTAAACCCAACTCAAGCTATATTTAATTTTTTATTCCCATGGCCGTTATAAAAAAGGTATTCCTGTTTTACCAAAAGAGAGGTATTTTAGAATACCTCATTTAGAGACGAATCTCTAATTTCCATTTCATTCATTCATCTTCATTGCTGGTTTCGAACCCACCACCTTGATGGTTGAAATACACTTTTCAAACCAACAAGATACTTGGGGAAACCGGCAGTGTTGAATAAAAACTTTCATTCTTATTGTCAATGAAAGTATATATATATAATTCACATACTATTATAATGTACTTATTTATCCTCCCTTATTGCAAAATGCTGTTGTTTTTTGTCCTATCAACACAAATTTCTTGATTCTCAATTAAAATCACATTTTCAATATCATTGGGATCAAAATAAAAATATCTATAAACTATATTTCTTCCTTTTCTAAAACTATACCATTCAAAAAGGAATAAACCTTAGTAATGGAAAAACAACATATGAGACCCATTTGAAATCATGAGTAGCTTAAAAGACCTATTTGAAAAAAATAACTTGAAGTAACCATCTGAAAGAAAAAAATAGAGAATCAAACTTAATAGTTTGCCTATTCAAAAACCCCTTTGTTTGGAGGTCTTTTTTTAATAAATAATAGCGCCCCACAATTGATTTGAGAAATTAAAAATAAATAGATTTAAAATAAACCTAGGTTGAACACTAGATGATCCAATTTGAGTACTTCACAATAGATCTCAACAAAAAAACTGAAGAGTAATGATTGCAAGTGATTGAATTTAATAATTCCTCATATAAAATTATTGAATTAGAGATATATTAATAAGTAATATGAAGATATGTTTCTTTTGAAATCATTCAAACATGACATTTTAGAATTGAAGCAACAGATTAGAAAGTTTGGATTTGAAACAAATTAGTAGTCTACATTTAAATGATTAACCCGTCTAGTCTTCTACATTCATAAACTTAGAAATTAAGTTCATACCCTCTCTGTCACTAATGTCACTTCCAAATACTGGACCTTAACCCAAATATTATGAAGCAATGACCAAATCAGATGCTCATGCGTCGAAGTACTTTCCAGGGACATAAAATTTTAAACCAATTGCCTGCAATATTCAAAATAAATAAATTAAACTAAGAGAATGCAAATATTAAGATCAAGAAAATTATAAATCAAACACTATAACATAAATCAATAACAAATTACTGACATAAAAGAATTGAGAAAGTTGATATGCAGCGTACAAAATAGTATCCAAAACATGATAACTATAGACCCATAAATTTCACCAATAATGAGACCGAGCTTAAGTCTGAGGCATATAAAAAATAATGAAAGTTCCTGACATTGTTTAGCTACCTCTGCAAATTTAATATCAGCATCACTGTGATCTTTTTCTCTCCCGGCTGCATCACCGACATAAAAGGATCTACAACATACAAAATCAACATTTAAACTCTCATCCCTTCATGGGGGAAATGTGATACTTTTCAAAATAGAAATTAAGACAGAAGAATAGAAGGGAAAATAACTGATCCATATCAATGGAGATGCTGGAGTTGAAGTGTTTCTCCATAAGTTGCCACATCCCTGGTTTGGGTTTGCGGAAAGGATCATCTTCCTTTATGGCAGCTTTGCCTTTACCTGAATTACCTACCCCACAAGCGATGAAGACCTGTATAGTGCATACAGATAAAATATTGCGATTGAGGTCAGCTCATAGTGTACTTCATGAATATTATCGAGGAAAATGGGCCATACAAATAATTTTTTATCTTTTGTTACATAATCAATGATACTTGCAATTCACCATGAAGAAACCTTTTAACTAAATTTCAGAGGTGGAGAAATCATTGTACAGCAATGTTATTAATATGGAAAATGTCCGACTTCTAACTTTAACACCAGTGACTATAAATAGAACCAAAATGCAATTTATTACAAAGATGTCTTCTCTACCAAGTGCAAGCAACAGAAATATAAAACAATCAGGAAAATTGCATTCATCACGAGGATGACTAGGACTTCTTGAAGTTATGAGGGCCATTATTTTAATAGACTATTACATAAGAATATGAGGTAAAATTAAAATAATAAAAAGGTCATGTGCTTAGTCGTAGTAAGAACAGCAAAAAAACAAAGAAAAATAAGTTACTAGCAAGACTGTGAAGACCGAAAGAGTATGAACTAGCACAGGAAAAAAATATAATACTGGAATAGGTTGACATGTTAAACCTAGTACTCTTTAAGGTGATAATTGAAAAAAAATAGAACAGAAAAGTTGAAAATTGATTTTCAGAATTGGGACTGACCAATACAACTTAAGAAAAGGTTCTTTGGTGGAAAGGAAATTAGACTGAATAAAGATTTTTCAAAAGTATAACAAAAGATAACTTAAGACAAACTGAAGGTTGAGAACTGAGAACCTTCACTCTCTCAATGGATATTATAACATACATTTTTAGTAATAGCAAAAATCACCTGAATTGGAACCTTCACTCTCTCAATGAAATTATTCAGACGCCCGATTTTTGAGTCCACAGCTGCCTGTCTCTTATTCTTCCAACGTTCAATATTGGATTCATTGGTGAAAATTACCTGCAGTAGACAAAAACAACAATAAAGAGCATACAACACCATAAGCTTTCATACAGGCACATGCAACACTGCTAAACAGGCAAAAAAATTAAAATAATAAAAATGAACATTATATATCAGCCAAAATCCAAAATCCACTTTCTTTTACAGATAAAAGGGGCACACCAATTTGAAGCCATCATTGTATAAGCTTTGTAGTTTATCAGGAATTGAAGGATACATGAGGGACCAAGCATCTGCACCCACTCTGATAGTGAAAGTTAAGTTAGTAAATCGAAACTTATGAAGGTTAGCACATGATAATAGTAATAACAATTTAAAACATTAGTTTTGAACAAATCAGTCCAACTCCAGAGCATATTTTCAGTGACAGCGCCACATAAACTCACCAGAAGCCTTCAACACTATCATCAACTCTCAAACCAATAGCATCCATAATAAAAAAATAGTTAAGATTTCAGATGCAGGCATACCTTCTCACATCAGTTTTTGCAAGACATCCATCAAAGTCAAATGCAGCAATTCTGCTTGAATCATTCAGACCATCATCCTGCATATTATCGGAGCATAGAACAAGGTATATAAACTGTGAAGAGCTGTATGCATTTGTGTGTTTGTGATCCTTTGTATTTTTAATATGTTCTATCGTATTTTAATTGGATATCTTGGACCTTTTCCGGGTCCAACCAAACTATACAAAAAAATATTAATCTCACCCGTTCAAGAAATATGACAGTTTGGAATGCCTTCCAGTTTGGTAAAAGGGTAGCATCCTGGATCAGGTAATAATTTCATTGACCATGAGAAGAGCGACAAATGTAAAGATAGGCAAAAAAAGTTAACAAAGTAACAAGCATAATAATGTGATAAAATCTTACTATCATACATTAATGCTATCAAGTTATCAAATAAAGACAAAGAAAAAGGCATAATCTCACCTTGTATTTGCTCTTGACATCGGAAAATAAAAAGTTGATATCCACTGTGCCTTCAGATGTGTATAACTGCAAGCAATAAACATGAACAAAGAGGATTAGTCGAGAAAACTTAAGTAGAGGTAAAGCATTTGGAGAAGAAAATAATAATCAGCCAGCCACCTAAACCAACACTCCATGGCTTCTGATTCTCATACAGAAGTTCACAGCTTTTACAGTTACAAGGTTAAGAATAATAAGCAACACTTTTATGTAGCTACAAAAATGATTTCTTCAAACATATTTTCACCAATCAATAATTCCAACACTTGTCGTAGTATCTTCATGCAAGAGATCTAGAATAACAGAATAAAGATACTTGTCTGCTTTGTAATAATATCACAAACTGAGTTAAGAAAAATAGGAATATAAAATTAAACACATGATGAAAGTAAAAAAAAGACCTTCTTCACAAGAAGGAACCCCCTGACCAAAAATGACACACAACAGTTTATTTTTTGGTAATTGATAGCTCACAAACTCTGGCAGTGCACAACCACCATGGGCCACCATCCGCCACTGACAACACTAGCAGACTAAGAAGAACGATGGTCGGGCAACAGGCAACACCAAACAACAAGGACCGAATTTGTGGATTGATTTTCACTAAGGAAGAACTAGAGAGCAACATCAAGAGTGTCAAGAAAAATCTTGATCAGCACAAGAACACAAGCACTAACCATTGGTAGACCATGATAGGTCTGGACCACACAAGACCTGAACCACTTCAACAGTTTTCTATCCATCACTCCCCTCAAGTTGGAGCATATATATCATATGCATCCAACTTGCCATATATAAATAAGAGAGAAAACCAATGGTGCACTGGCAAGATCAGGTCCATAATAGGGTGAGGAAAGTGGCGTACTAAAGAGGGGGCTAGATGAAAACAACAGCGGAAACAATGAGGGATGACATCATGACAACAACAACAACAACTAAAAACAAGTGGGAAAGGTGACAACCAGAAAACCAATGGGCAAAATGATATTGTGATAGATGGATACTATTTGTTAATGATGATGTAATATTGTGATACAAAACATATAATACTAACCTCAATCCTAAGAGATCTTCAATGATACCTTAAACAAATCTACGCTATAATCATCACAATATGGTATATTCTCCATATATCTAAGTGTCACCTAGAGATTCTCTATAATATAATTTAAGATATTGTAAGATACATTCATATATTCTAATAATTATGAAATTGATCTTCACAAACTTTTTGGCAGTGCATAATTGCATATGCTTACCTTTCTTTTCTTAGGATCACTTGCTTCAGTTTTCTGCAGCTCATTTTCCATGTCTCTTGTTGCTTTATCATCCTGTCACAAAAGTGTAACACAACCAGTTGAGTAAAAAAAAGTACAATTTAAAAGGAATCACGGTTAAAAAATTCACACAACAACAACAAAAGCACATAAAGTGATAAAACCATAAGTATAAGCTCATAATGTTAATATACCTTTCACAATTTTTTTTGGCAGTGCATAATTTTATATGCTTACCTTTCTTTTCTTAGGATCACTGGCTTTAGTTTGCTGTAGCTCATTTTCTATGTCTTTTGTTGCCTTATCGTCCTGTCACAGAAGTGTAACAGAACCAGAGTAGATTAGACAGAGTAAAAAAGTACAATTTAAAAGGAAGCACAGTTTAAAAAAATTCACACAACAATAACACAAGCACATAAAACCATAAGAATAAGCTCACAGTTAATATACCTTTACCAACAAGTAAACACTGAATCTCCGGTGTGACCTTCCTAATTATATTTGAGTCGAAGAAAATAAGGGTCTTACCTTCTCTTGTAAGTTGTCTTGTCCAGCCAATAACTCCTTCACAGCTTCCTGGTCACTGCTCTGAAAAAAAACATCATGAAATTCTCATCTTCATCTTCAAAGTACAACGAAAACATAAAACCTAAGCTTCTTAGGGCAACATTTGATTAAACAACATAATTAAGAGCGAATGAGCTTCTTCTGTGAAACATGCAAAAAACAAAGAGCTTATCTTCACAAAGTGAAACTTACTATGTACACTAAAAAGAGCTTAAAAGTATTTGGAGAAGCTTATATGGACTTACAAGGTCAACCTAAGAAAATAGTTTATAAGATCTTATTAAGCCTGTATCTTTTTTGTACTACCAAGTATCCTGAATAAGGAACTAATCTCTTTGTGATGTCTGATTGTCACTCCCAACAAGTGTGACTCTCATGAATCGAACATTGACCTTTTGTTTCTTGGATCAAGCGGAACTTACATCATTATATCAATGTCTTGTTGGTTCATAAGGTCAGTGTTTGGTGGTGAAAAAAAAAAGTCTTTTTTTTACGTGGGCAGTTACTACTGTGCAAAAACGTTACACTGCTTTTAATAAGTTCCACTGTTCCAGTTAAGATGATTTTTTCAACATTGTAATGTAATATTGACAAGTTATTTTCATGAACTGTTCTGCTAACTGCTAAGAACAAATAAGGTATCTATCACTGAAATTAAAAAAGGAAGATAAGAAATGGGGAAAACCTGCAAGGAGGAAAAGCCTTTAATAGAGCGTTGAGGAGAAGATGAAAGGTGAAATGGGAGAGGGAAACAAGATGGGTGGTGCCACTTGACGGCTTCGTAGCCTCGAGGGTCCTTAGTAACAATGCCTAACCTGAGGGACTTGGAGTCTATGGTTTTGGAACAACCCTTGCAAGATGATCGGTTCGACTTGGCGTACTCCGCCGTCATCGAAGGAGAATAAGGTGCCATTGCTGGTGGAAGGAGTTGATACGTTTCGAAACGGAGAAGAGAATCAAAGTGTGGGTTTATGAACAGTAATCTTAAGCCTTTCTCTCTCAAGTGAAAATGGGAGAAAATAAAGGAGAGGAAGGAAAGTGAATGGAAAATAATTTATAGATTATTTAACCATAAATGAATGGAAAATAATTTTAAAATGTTATTATAACTTTTAATAAATTTGAAAGGGTATGATGATGATTATTACTGTTATTATTACATATGTATATGTTTTTAATATATGTGATTTAATTATTTTTTTATATTAACAAGAATAGGTAAACTAATTCCTTTTTCGCGTGTAGTTAGTAAATAAATATAAAAACTCAAATTTTATAGATTAATTACAAAAATAACATTATACATCATTAATCAATTAAATTAAAAGATCAAATATAATAAGTTGATGATACAACAAATTAACTCTATAATGTATGTGCTTTATTTTAAAATAAAAGAAATATGATTACCTATGCAATATTAAAATATAATATTACTATAACAATATTAAAATAATAATAAGATGAATCATAACATATTCATATTGTTTGTAGTTATTTTAGAGTCAAATAATAATATTTATTATACTGATCTTATTTTAGAAGCAAATAGTAATGAAATTATAAATTTATTGATGATTTTTTTTATTAATATGATATTACTAACTATATCATGTTATGTATGTGTAAAAAACAATATCTGGAAAGTCGAGCAATATGTTAAACCAGAAGAAGTTGTATGATTTTATGTACAAATGCACGAGTGACATATATATTTTTAACCATGCGAATACACGAGCAAAATATATGTTCTTAAAAAATAAAAAATAACTTCATGTACTAGTTGAACTCTTCACATTCTCATCTAAGAGAAATACACAAGAATAGTTAGAGTCATACAAAAATATCATCATTTGTCATTAGTCATTGTCATAGGCTGCAGCTATTTTTATCTGCTGAAAAAAGAACACAACAGATATAAGAGGAAGATTGAAAAGAAATTGGAAAGCATTTTGCATTTTTTGTTAAATGTTGTATACTTAGCAAACATGAATAATCGCTACAACTACAATGAACAACAACTGATAGATGAAGTTATCTATCTTCACTCTCTCTGGCACCAAGGTCCTCCTTCTACTTCTTATATTCCAAACCCTATTCCTCCTATTCCTATTCCCTCTATTCCTATTCCTTATTCAGAACCCTTCTTCCCTCATAATCCTATTCCTACCCGCTTCCACCACCCACTTGCACCCGCCCACACCAGATCATTCCCATTCCCACCTCACACTTCCAAAAAGCGAAAGAAAAACAAAAGAACAAGACGCAACCCGTATTCACGACCCGACCCGGGTATAGAATGGCCATGTCCTCCTTCACCCGACCCATCTCCAAAAGGGTGGGCCCCATTCAACTCTCATTCCACAACAACGGTTTCACTCCAACCGTCATCTCAAGAGAAAGAGAAACTCTCCGCGTTGCGATCGCAGACCAAAGCATCGCAAGCTATCAAGAACTTTCTAATCAATGATTCTGACGAGGAAGATGAAGATGAAGACGAAGACGAGGATGATTATGATTTGGAAGAGATTGAGGATTTGATTGTTGGAATTTTCATGGAGGATGATGAGATGAGAGGTTATTATCAAAAGTGTTATGAGAGTGGGGAGTTTTGTTGCTTCGTTTGTGGTGCTATTGGGAAGAAGAAATCTGGAAAGAGGTATAAGGATTGTAGTAGTCTTGTTCAGCATTCCATGTCGATTTCGAGGACTGTGAAGAAAACTGCTCACAGAGCTTTTGGACAGGCTGTGTGTAAGGTTCTAGGTTGGGACATAGATCGGCTTCCGATCATTGTGATCAAGGGAGTGCCTCTTGGGATGAAGGAAGTTGAGGTAATGTGATCATTGAAGATTTTTAGTTGAATTCAATTGATTCGAATTGAATATGTATTGATTATTTTTTTGGTTTTTTATATAAATGAGTTTGAATTGAAACATTGTAGGGTGTGCCTAAGGAGAATACCGATGGTGATGGCAATGTAAGAGATGGGAAAGTTGTGGAGCATGCACAAGGGGTTGTTCATCAGGAAATCGGCGAGGCTAGTTGTTTATAAGTTTTTTTTACCTTTTGAAGAAAACAAAGGAAAACAGAAAAGCTATAAAAAGAAAATGTGATATAAATGGTTGCTAATATGTTGACTTGTTTGTGATCTCTCTCTATTTTGATTTTTTTCTTGTACAGTGTTCTTCCAAGAAAGGTGGTGATGATATTGGATTGGAAAATGCAGGAGGCAGAGCAATAGACGAGGTCAGACATTTTTTGCATTCATCAAATTATAATTTTTAAATGGAGACTTGCACTGATTGTTTCATACGATTTTTAATCCTCTAAAGCTTGTTTAGCCATCAACGCTTTGCTATTTAGGGATAAAGTGGCTGTTTTGATGCTGTCGTATGGTTATGATATTTAAAGAATTAGCTATCCTCCTAATTATCTCCTTAGGTTTCTTCTGGCTAGATGTAAACACCATTAATAGACTAGTATAGAAATGATTAAGGAGTTTGTTGAGGTAGCTTTCCTTGACTATGGAATCTGTACTTTACTGATAGGTCTTACGTAAACCAGATTCCTTAGATGTTTACATGTTACTAATAAAAATAAATGCAGGTTAATTACAAGCCTCTGGGTTCTGGTGCTGAATGGGTTTGTGAAAATCCCCCATGTGATTCCTCTTCAACAGCTTCAGGGTGGCCTTCCTTCAACACTGAGTCATCTTCTCAGACTCGTGCTGTTTTGGCAGAAGCGCAAACAAGTGTGGCAGGGCTGCAAAGACAGCAGCACAAGGCATTAGAAGCTTGCAAGGAATACTTAGTTGGTAATGCTGGTTCTGACTGTGATAATGACACTGATAATGAGGATGAAGATGAATCAATAGATTGTTCTGATCCTGTAGAATGTGAGGAGTTGAAGTTCTTTGTAAGATTATTTACTGAAGATAGTGACTTGAGGAGATATTATGAAAACAACTATGAAGAAGGAGACTTTTGTTGTTTGGTTTGTGAGGGTGTTGGGAAGAAGATGGGGAAGAGGTTTAAGGGTTGTGTTTCATTAGTTCAGCATTCCATTGCTGTAAAAAGGACAAAAAGGATGAGAGCTCACAGGGCTTATTCGCAGGTCATCTGTAAAGTTCTCGGCTGGGATTTTGATCGATTGCCAACTATTGTGTTAAAGGGTGAACCCCTTGGCTCTTCCTTGGCAGGTTAAACGAAAATTTCGGTGAGCAATCCTACTAGATATATTTTTATGCTCTATTGATTTTACCAAGACCAGACCTTATCAATGCTAACTTTATAGGGTGCTGAATTGATTTTACAGGTGAACCTGACAAACCTTCAGATAGTGGTAACCATGTTTCTAATGTATGTATCACACTTGAGATATCTATATGTCTAGTATAATCTGGTTTGAGATTATAGTTCTTTAGTTATATGCTGTCTGGGTTGAGTTTTTTTTCCAGGGTGAACATGAGAAACCAGCTGATGGCGATAACAATGATTTGAATGTTCTCCAGGAAAATTAGGCAGAGTACATAGCAATTTTGGTATAGTTTTCTAGGTAGTTCCATTTGGTTCACCACAATAATGGAGAGCCTTGTGATTCTGACTTGAGATAAGTGTATCCTTGTTAGTGGTTCATGATCTCCCCATGCTAACTTTAGAGACAACGCCATGCCTAGCTTGCAAGTAGTTATATGCTAGTTAACTACATTCCCCTAATTTGAATATCTAGCAATACAAAAAATGCAGGAGTCACATCGTGGTATGAAGTGAGCATTCCCGTGAATCACTTTTTTTGTACAGAACAGGATTATGTTTTTATTCTACTTTGTATTATAAGTCTAACAACTTCTGGGGATTTTATAGTGAAATTAAAAGCTGGAATAGTTGTAGATTCATGTAATTTCAATAAACATCAAGTTAAATAATAATTTGTCACAGGGAGTCATAAGGTGGTCTGATGGTGAAGAGGGCGGTCGTAAGGAATGGAGTGCAGGAGGTTGTGGGTTCGAGTCCCACCCACAACAAAATACTAACACATTAACAACTAACATCCTAACAATTGCCGATAAAAAAGTAATAATAATTTGTCAAAAGTTATTTTGAATGCTGATTAGTTTAAAGAAAACTTATAACGCTGGGGCAAAACAAACTTCACAGATATCAGGGTCTTGAGGACCAGAGTCAGAATCATTTTACAAAATGGCAACAAACTAGTTCCTTTAGCCTTGGCTTAATGTAATTATATTATGGTAAATGTTTGATTGATGTATAATAAATTGAACCGGGCAAATTATTATCCTTTGTTAATATATATTTCTCCAAAAAAATATATTGTTTTTTTTGTCAATCGTATCCATTCTTATTTTGTACGATTGAGTGCTTGGCCAATTATTTTATTCCTTTTAAACCATTTTCATTTTTAAGTTGCTAAGGTTAAACATAAACTCCTGAGTATCACAGACGACACTCTATTTTGTTTTTTCTCATGTTTCTTCAACTGATCTTCCCAGACCGAACCTTAATATCCATTTGGTACCACTAACGGATCGTTTCTTACCGGTTCACCTGGTTTTGCTCTGGTTTTACAGGCTCACAATCAGTTTATAGGAAGAGTATTTAGAGGGTCATCCAGACCTTTATCCCATCTGATTTTGTAAACAATGATGATGAATGTCAAAATAACAGAGTGAAGCTAGGATGAATAAGAAATTTTGATAGTTAAGTATTATTTACAAAACTGTGTTGAGAACTTAAAATCTGTCGCACCACACCAAATTAAGACCTGCTTATAATAAAATGATATTGTCTGTGTTTGTGAAGTACATCTAATAGAAGGAAAACAGCTTAATGTACTGCCAAAGCATGCATTCAACCATTCACATTATGAAAATTAAAAGGAACAGGTGAGGGCAGGGACCAACCTCTACTTGATTATGGAAGATGCATTGTCCTAGCAATACATCCAGTGTTGTGTGAACCAAACTGTACTGGACGACCTGACCGGTTTGACCACTGATCGGACTTGAAAACAGTTTTGGTTTTCCATCTTAACCGAGTGAGGGTTGGACCACTTTAAACCCGGAGAAATTCCGGTCTGACCGCATTAAACCCGGTTAAACCATATTAACCCGGGAAGTAAACCGGACGGTTACTTAAAAATTAAAAAAAATGAAACATTTTTTATGTAATCTTTTGTTTCACTATAGTCCAAAAAACGATAAAGAGAAGTTAGTTCAATGTAATTATACATGATTATTAATTATATAAAATTTTACATTTCTATATAATTATAGATAAAAAGTATTAATTATGTATAAAATCATCCGATCAAACCAAACAGTTTAACCGATTAAAACTAATATGAGACATCTTCCGGTTTGACGTCCGACTCACAACATTCGATACAACAACATTTACAAGAAGCTTTCAGCAATCAAATAGTTGACTCAACTCAGTGAAAGGATTAATAAAAATAATTACTCATTTAAATGTCCATAAAATGAATAAGCATAATGATACCAAAATTATATTACTCACATGCTAGTTTAGTGCCAAAGCTAGTCAAACAAATGGCAAATGCCTGAAAGGCAGATAAGGGCTGCCTATAATCCATGGTGAAAGTATCATCTCCTACCTTCCCAAACTGAAGGAGAACCTTTTCCTCATCACCTTTCCCTCCTGGTTTACTTTGGTCCACAGTAGCAACCAGCTGAAAGTTCTTAACCGATGCTACAGTTACACGGCCATGGAAATTCAAACACCAGCAGTGTATATGTTCGTGCCACCTTGGAGCTTTGTTCTTCAGGATTAAGTAGCCAGAGGCAGCATCATCTTTATGGTTCATCTTATGGCTACCCAGGTTTTTACTATCTGAACTGTCTTTTGACGATAATATGGGACCTTTCAGTGAGCAAACCATCCTCCTTGGCCCTCTTGATTTCAAAAGGTTGAACTTGTAGGATACCTGCCCTGCCTCAAAGTTGCCTGCGGGAACTTGAGGGCTTATTTGCTTGCTGGAAAAACGACGGCAGACCATGCTGCTTGATGGTTTTGCACTGCTATGAGGTGGCTGGCTGTCATATATTGTGAAGTTGGTGCCAAGAAAATCTGATCTGTAACAAGATTTCAGCAACCAAGTGGTCAATACAGGCAGCAAAAGATTGACCTGATATTCACATTAATCGTTTAATGTCTATATTAACAAAATATGAGCCGCCCTTACATTGTTGATGCAAGCAGCAAAAGATTAACCAACATTCATATCATATGAGGCAATGACAGCTTAAAGTATTTCAATCATTTTATTCAGCTTCAAATAAATTTCAATAGAACTTGAAGGACATATCATATCTTTTATTAAGACAAAAACCCACTTCAAATTAAGATCATTCCGATGGTTTTGGTTTTAAAAGTATTAACATAAAAAATGGTCATAGTTCCAATTTTGGTGCAGCTTAAGGCTTCTTAACACCACCAAAATCAACCTATCAGCAGTCAGCACCCCAGCTCATATAAAAAAATGGTATTGAAACCATGAATCACTGTTAAGCAAGTAGAGTAGATTTGTTTTCCTTTCTGCCAGGTGCAGTAGTGTTTGTTAGGCAGGTATTTTTTATTTATTTCCTTTTTTGATGTTTTTGTGCATTTGTTTTTGGGAGAGGAAGATGTGAGTCTCAGCATAACGATAAGATTTTATTAAAAATACAGATCAAATAAAGACAGACAAAATATTTTATTTACAATTGATGAGTGGAATGGAATGGAATGATCTTATTGTTTGGATTGTTTAAAATAGGATGGAATAAATGGAACTTGATGGATCCATTCTTATTATTCATTCCACTCTATTCTTTTTGGTTTTTGTTTTGATAAGACCATCCCACTCTCCTCCATATTTCCATCATAAAGTATTGAAACAATGGTATGGTAATTTTTGTTCCATTTCATTCCATTCCAACTACCCCGTAGTTAAATATTAAAACATAGGCCATAAGAATGCTTTACCTTAACTTTCCAACATATGCAGTGCTTCCTTGGGACAAGTCATCAGCGTCAAGTGATATTATATACTCTGTATGGGCACCATGCCTAGATCTTCTAGCAGCTAAGAGAAACTTCCCTTTGTCTGTGAATGCTGGCAAAAGGGGCCCGGGGGAGGAAAGAAAAAAAAGTGAAGCATAAATATCCAGCACATCAAAGAAAATGCAAAACTGCAATCACAAAAAAGTACACACTATCATCAAAATGTTATTTTAGGAATTACAGAAATTAGAGGCAAATAAGTCTAGGATAACCATCATTTAAAGAATTAAGCACTAACCTACATTTATTATAGATATGATTTATCATGTGTTAATATATTCTGATTTCACTAATGTTCTAAAATACATGCACCAACACACCTGTTTTCAACAGTTCATCAATCAATATCAACTGATTGAACATTCAAAATTTAATCTCAACAAAATACTTCTACTGTAAACAAATGCTGCCACCAAAAGTTCAGGTTATTGCTCATAAACAGAACTTATTGTTGGATCATTCGAACTCCTTTGGTTTGTTTTATTTTGTGAAATCAAAGTACATAAGAAGAGTAAATTCAAAAGGGTGGGTGCATAATAAGTTAACAAAACAAAAGCAGGTCAACTTAGACTGGGTCTGGTAAACCAAGTAGGCAGAGTCACATTCCCTTACACTATAAAAATCAATTTACATGTTTGTAAAATACAACATCATTCAAATTTTGGGTTTCAGATGCACAAAAGGGAAAATGCATCCATCAACAAAGTAAGTCTTTTAGCCTTGGGTCTAGAGTCATAAGCTCGACAAATGAAGCAACACCCAATTAAAGTTTGTATACATACATCAGAAGACAAAGATCACACACTACCCTAGAGGGGAAGATCAAGAAAAATCAAGTTCAGCTAAATTTTATTTTCATCCATCTCTAGATCAGGCAGAGGAGTTTTTACCAACAACTACTTACACGGTGTAAGGGCAAGATGTAGGTAAAATGTCGATGTCTTCTTGTTACGCGTTATAAGACATTGTTGAGGAAGGTCGCGTGGTCCTGGCTGCAAGTCACAAAAACATAAGAATATTGCCAAACTCAAGCCTTTTAAAATGTACATCTTATTCCTATACTAGATAAACAAGCAATGGGCATCAATAGAACAAAATGCTGATCAAAATATAGATGAAATGCAAGATCATTGCAAGAAAAGAGAAAATTAATCCATGCTTCAGCAAGACTAAGGCAATGACATTCAATCAAATATATATCACGCAGCCGGTAAACAATCTCTTCGCTTGCTATGTTAGAGTTGTCTACATCTATCCTTCATGGACCCCACTAAATAAGAGTATTCGTATAATGGGTCATCTTTTTTAAATGAGTATCTCTATCTGCTAAACATAAATGAAACCCTGTCTACTATGTGTGCAAAATGCAAACATGACTATTAATTAACATGTGAAATATCCCCTCACAAGAAATGGGAGCACATCTTCTCTCACAAAGTATAACATTCCATGTGTCACTTATCATACGATTAGTCAAAAAAATATTTAATTATTAATTTTTTAACTTAAATATATTTTTACAAACAATCGAAGTGACACTTGAAGTGACTCTTTATTGGGGCAGCAAATGTGGTCCCCACAAAAAATAATTAGTATTTCCAATTCTTCCATCTTTTACCCTTAATAGATAATATTACGATATTCAAATAATATCCAAAAATCTCAATATCTGATTTACATTTTAATATACTTTTGTATTAAACTACTGCAGTTACCCAAGTAGAAAGAGACCTCAATGACTACCCAAATATTGCCATTGATTATGCAAAGATCAAATCTAATTCACCAATAAAAGGCATTTACTTCCCAAATCTTAAAAAAAATAATTCAAATAATATTAAAAACAAATCATTAAATTGCAAAAAAATTGAAAAAAATTAAAACAACCCACGAGCCTTTCTATTTATATATAGTTAATTAAAGTCCCACTTATCACTCAAAAAGCTAATTCGAGACAATTCAATCAAACATATACATAGAAACAAAGCATATAAGAGAGAAATTTTCTATTTTTATGATTTTTTTTAAAATGTGTTGAATGATAAGCAAAATAAAAAATGTTTTTGAAGCAGCACCTGTTTCAGACAAGAAGGGAAAGTGATTTTTCCGGTTTGAGGATGCGCCATAACAATCTCACGTGCGATGTCTCTCCACCTCTTGCACACGCACGCAAAAGCGACGACGTTTTGACGCTGCGGCCATTGTTCCTCATCGGCCTCAACTCGCCGTATAATCTCTCCGAGAATCTCCGGCAACATCGCTGACCATGCATTGCCGTATTCCGTGTCCACCTCGCCGGAATTGATTTCATTTCTCCGATCGACACCGTCAACGGTGGTTCCGAATTCGTTGAAAGATGTGGAAAAATTGCGAGAACAAAAAACTCTCCTGAGAGACATGAGATAGATAGAGGGAAGATGAGTGAGAAAGAGAAGAGAGAGAGAATGAAACGGAGAAAGAGGTGAGTGATAATAAGGTGACGCGCGGGTGAGAAAAATCAATATTCATCAACATTTTCAAAGTTCACCACTAATTCTTTTAATTTGTTATAATATATGTTAAAAATAAATAAAAAGTAAGTTAGGATAGTACTTTTATTATTGAATTATTGAGTTTTAATAAAAACTAGTTCCAACAATGATGCACTTATATTATGGTGTTAATATGATTGTCGAATCCTGCTATCCATATTTATATTTATTAGATGAAAACCATACATCTCAAAAAAGATTAGTTTCTAAATTGTAGGGTGAAAGAATATTTTTGATAGTAAAAAAAAATGATTTTTTTTGTTGCATGTTGTGATTTACTTAAATGGTTTGCCAACTTTAGTCTTAGTGGTGTCTCAATTATATGTTACTTATTCCCAGTGGCTAATAGATTACTGTAACTTGCAGGTCAAGTCAAAGAGTAGTTGTTAACATGTTTGATACTTGTATATTTTCATTCTTGTCATTCCATTGACTTGCCTCCACTATGGAATGTGCTGATTCAATATACCATATCTTCTGGCTGTTCAAAATCAAAGTGAAAATCATTTCAATATGATTTATTTTATAGCCTTGTTTTTTGCTGCTAAAAGATCTTGGTATGGTGACAATGATATTTTTAATTTTACATTTTGTGGTGGATGAAACTGATTAGAGTGTTCCTTCCAAAATCATATTTCATTTGGTTTGGTTGGCTATTTTTGTATAACTCATTTATTTTGCAGAACTAATTAGTTGTTAAGTTGTTAAACCCCCTTCAAATTGTGATCATATATGCCTCATAGCATTATCTCTGCTTTTGCAATCTATGTCTTTCTGAAATCCACACGTGGTTGAGATATATCTTAAATCTGAATCACCACTTGGCTTAATGAACACATGTCGTTTGAGATTTGTTTAAAGAGAAAGTGAAGAAGTATAGGGTAAATTGTTATTCAAGGGTAGTGTGCCTAAGCACATAGGTGAAAATGTTTTTGTACAATGATTGTTACAGCACCTCAATACTCATGTTTCCTCTAGAGTGGTTGTGAATTGTGATATTGCTGTAAGGCCTTATATATAGTCTTGTTATATGCCAAAAAAAACCATAAAAAATAATTCTTAACCATCCACTGTGACAAGCTGGATGTACTTTTTCCTTTGGGTTTAATCAGTTTGTGGAAGGACAACCCATGCATGCTCAATTGATATGGCTGTGACTAACAAGATGTTGGTCTAGTTGTGTAAGGTTCTGCTAAAAAAATTAATAATTCGATTTATGTAAGTCACAGTTATTGGGAGGAAAAGTCACGCACCCCGAAAGAGATTAATTCATTGTCATAGGGTGAATGATATATTTGGTATTACCAAATAAAAACTAATCCAGCTGCACTGCCACCTACAATGTCTAACATAAAAAAACAATACTGAATACAAATAGTTTCCCGTAAATTTGTTTAGTAAAGGAAGGAAGAAAGTACCTTCTAGTAAATGCTATTATTTTGCATGGAAAATGACTCAGTGGATAGTTGCTGCAAAAGGCCAATCTTCTATTTGATACATAAAGTGTTCCAATTACTGGTCCATATGATGTTTGATATGTAGCAAGAAAAACATGTATTTTATCCAAAAATTGGAAATTGAACAAGTTTGACATAACCCAATCAATCAAATAAAGAACCATGAGTTTAAAACTCAAACAAAGAATCCAATATTCTATGATAATAAACAGTCACATATGATCATAAATCATATCCAATTACAGTTACAACATTAGGAACAAATTCCGTAAATGAACCAAGTAACATCCACTCCTCTATCAATATAGTCTAGACTCTAGACAGGAAATCCAAGACTCGAACAAGATTGTTTTGGTTCTTTCAGATAAAGAAAGCACAAAAGAAAAAGTGCCTAAGTCCTAAAAGGAGAATACCTTCATAGAAGAAGACATGATTGTTCCAAGAATCAAATTGTGCAGAAAAAAGGTTAGAGAGAGCCTCCCCTTCTGAATCAATAATTTTTTAATGAACCAGAAGAGTTGGTTGTAAAGTCTTATAAAATAAAAATAAATAAAAAATAAAAGACAAAATAATTAATATAATTTGTGAAACCATTATGGTATGTGTTGGGACTAAGGTTTGATTATTGTATGTTTCTTATATGCTTTTCCATATTCTATTTTTTTGTTGTTGTTTTTTTGTCACCTTTTATTTATTTTATTGCACTCCTAGATCTTTGGTTAAGATTAATCAATCTGTACGGGGTTTAGAAATTTGTTTGTATAACCAACATTTTCGTTCTATGGCAAGGGGATTCCAAGCTGCTAAGCTCGGATTATATGTATAAATTGATAGATTAAACATTCACCCATTAAATTATATTGGGGTTATAGATAAATTAAATGATTTTAACAAAAACATGAGCATTATTTCAAATGAATTAGATTGTTATTTTACTTGTTACCATCCATTATTGTCTATTCCAAGATTTCTTGGTTCTAACCATGTACCACCTATGAATTGGTCATGTAGGAGGATCCATGTGGGTAACTTCTTTCTTGATAATCATATTTAATAAAAAGAAATTTTATCAGGTAATGGATGTTTCTACCATTAATCTGCATTGTCATTTTCCTTGATCTAAATGAAAACGAAATTTGTCCAAAAAGTTAACATTAACAAAATAAAAATGGAATTTAGATCTCCTAAAAGCTTCATGCTACAAAATTAAAACCAATACAGAACGTATCTACTTTTCTTCATTTATAATTTATCTAACTGATATACATGAAGGTTCCACAATATTAAATTAGGCAAAGACTCAAATGTACTACACTACACTACACAACTAGACAATTTGGCAATTTAACGTGTTGCTGGAATTATAGAAACAGTTGCAAAAGTGCATTTCCATTATGCTATAATCAGTGTATACGTTTCTATATGAAAGTCCAAGTGTTAGGAAAGATGCTAGAACCCAGAAGGAACATAACAAGCATACCAGAAAATGTACAATGAAATAGATATAATTTAGTACTGTAGATTTGTTAGACTGGTGAGTTTGCAATTTTGGATGATAGTGGCAGTGAAAGTGTGACAAATCATACCAAGAAAATTATATTCCACTGTGAAGGGGCCATCCAAAATAAACATGGAGGGTCAATTTGGTAATGATGGTACTAGAAAGATATATTAGTTTAGGATATTGGACTAGTCTTAGGTAGTGGTTAGTGGGCATTTAGAATTCTTAACTTTCACTAAGCTTTTAGTTAATGATTACCGATTTATTATAATGTTATGTCAGCTTCCTAGCTAGCTAGGTAATTTCAAATATATTATAACTATAATGTATGTTTATATATCCTTTCTCCTGCATTAGTCAAAATCAAATTATTCAAGTTTGTGGAGTCTAGTAACTAGTAATTGATAAACTAGAAGTAAGGTTCACAAATTTAAAAACTTAACTATTAGGGTTTCTTTCCATGTTGGAGCACCATGGGATTCCAATAGGAAATAAATACAATTTTCGCGTGCCTTCAAATGAAATAATGTATATATGCATGTACCCAAAAGAAAAAAGAAAAAAAGGATAACATGATTTTAATTAGTCATAAAGCTGTTTAATTTTCTTAAAAATGGAAAGAGTAAATTAGGAGATAAAAAACTTGTGTAAATTTTCAAGTTACTCCAGGTTGAGCACCATATATGGAAGAAAAAAATCATGAAAAAAAGAATATTTACCATAAAAAACTCAAGGAAATTATTGAACTTTCTTGGTAACATGTTTTTCTGTCATTATATTCAGATAAATTATAGAAATATTATGGTGAAACCATAAACTAGGTGTTGAAATGATGCTCGGCCCTTAAACATATTTATTTTTATAACGTTATTGATCTCGACAATCATGCAAGTAAGGACCATATTTATAAAAAAATGTATAAAATGCAAGGACCCTTCTAAATTCTAATTCCACTCGAAATCATTTTCAACGCCGCCCAAAAAAAGGGTAGAGATCAATAGCATATAAGATTTATTCTTGTAAAAAACCACTAAAAGATTTACTTTTAGAGGACAAAAAAAATATGCTTCAACTTTTTTCTGTTGTAATCTAGGATTAGTAAAAGTAAATAAGGTAAATCTGTATAAAAAGTTGTGTTTCGTGAATCGTGATGCGAAAGAGATGTAATACCATACTCTTTGCCTTATCAATGACTTATAGAATAGGTCATGAAAACCACCAAGTTTAACTTTTAATCTCAAATTTCTTATTGAGTGGCAAACAAGCCCTTAAATGCTACACTACTTAGTCATTAGGTATTAACCATAGTCACGTCACGTTAAAAAAGTTATTAACCTTAGTGCTAATTACGCTAAGTTACTCAATAATGATACCTTAGGTGATGGAAGCACAATAATAATAAAAATCTAAGGAAAAAATAATATAAAGCTAGTAGGGTTAATGCTAGTAGTACCGTTAAAGCAAGAAATAATGTAGGGAGAGAAGAAAAAGAGGGACTAAAGCACTTTCATTGGTCCCATACCATGTCCCCTCACTATAGCTCTTTGATGTGATCTCTAAATTAAATTTTAATTTTATCATTTTCTTCTTCCACTTTCATTCTATATTGTCTTCTCCTACACCACAAAATAAGCCTATTTTTCTTTGTTGCTTGAGAAAATGAAATTCTATCAATAAGACATGTCTACCAAAGGAAAAAATATCGTGGAAGGATCTTCTGCTAGTGGTGCCGGTGGTGGTGGTAGTGATGATCAACAACAACAATTGCCGCTAAGTCGGTATGAGTCTCAGAAGAAAAGGGATTGGAATACTTTTGGACAATACTTGAGGAATCAAAGGCCTCCATTAGCACTATCACAGTGCAATTACAACCAAGTGCTTGATTTCTTGAAGTACTTGGATCAATTTGGGAAAACAAAAGTGCATGTTGAAGGGTGTTTGTTTTTTGGTCAACCTGAGCCACCAGGTCCTTGCACTTGTCCACATAAACAAGCTTGGGGAAGCCTTGATGCACTTATTGGAAGGCTAAGAGCTGCATATGAAGAAAATGGAGGCTTGCCTGAGACAAATCCATTTGCTAGTGGCGCCATAAGAGTTTATCTTCGTGAGGTGAAGGATTCTCAAGCTAAGGCAAGAGGTATACCTTATAAGAAGAAAAAGAAGAAGAAAAGGAATCTTATCAAGCCCAAAGGGGACACCTCAAACTCAACTATGCAGTGAACTTTTTTGGCTTCTTCTGGATTAAGGTAAATTTTCTTACTTATACTGTTATAGACTTGTTGCTACTATTTTTCAGATGTTGACATTGACATTGAAAAGAAGTAAAGAACAGGAACCGTATGAACCATTGACATTATTAAATGCATCATATATAAATTATAAAGACATAAGTGAACAATTAACAAGATCAAATTTATGGACCATAAATTCTGTATATTATTGAGTACTTACTGTGATTGGATATTCTAAACCAAGTTTTGGTAGAACAGGAAATTTCATCAAACCCATATCAAGGTTCGTTTGAAGGTAATATGATCATTTTTTATCTGACCTACTACACCTTATATTCTATTCATGGAGAACCCTAGTCCATGAGCTTCAAAACCCTAAATTGCATATATATAACTGTATGTGGTAAATATAATAGCTTAACAACAGTACTTACTTTACCTTGGGTTATTTTGTTTTTACATTACATTGAAAGAGCATATTTTAGGGACTAAGGGAATGTTCTCTCGTCCATTTTGTATTTGTCCTTCTCGCATGCAAGATGATGATGTTATTGTGATTTCTAAATTTAATTTCGTAATTTTTTCTATTGTGCTTATATAATATATTAGATGTATTTGCTTTTCCACACAATCTTAATTATTTCTTTTATATTCGCACTATCCTCCATAATTGGGTTAATATAATATCAAAGAAAACTTTAGTTGATATACATTCTAAAATTAATATGGATTAAAGGGGGTTTAAGATCTAAGGTTCTTCGGAAATTAGAAACTGTTTCGAGAATTTGTGTCTGCAGTTGCAGATGTCATGTTTATACATACCATTCGTTTACCGGAACCCATTATCTAGTTTTCAGAAGGATGTCATGGATATGCTATTAAATTTTGTTTCTTCTCGTCATTTTACTGTTCCCTTTATATTTTTAATAAAACTTATCATAAATCAATAACAAACAAATTTTAATCTGATCAAACAACAATATAATGCTCCTGATTTATGAATTCAAGTATGAGAAATGATATTATAAGTTCTTCATCAATATGTAGCTAAGTTGTCTATTCTTCAAACAAAGGAAAATTGGCACGGCTCTACTTAATAAGCTTCTTAAATGAGATAAATCCACCTTATTGGTCTTCAAATATCGATCAAAACGTTTACTACTTTCCACAATAATATCCTTCTACCCTTTATTAGAGAATGGATCATGTCTCGTATAATGTGAGTGTCAAATTGTTATATGTGATTATGTTGGAACTGTGATCGGAAATCCTTCAACCATTGTAGCTTTTAACTATTGAAGAATCTTATTATCAATGGGACATGATAAGAATGAAAAAAATACAAATGAGATACTACATTTTGAACTAAAACTTTAAGAATTGATCCACTCTATCTGGATCATGAGAAATGGAGCAATCTTCTCTAACAAACCAATGAGTTTTATGTATTTAATGGACTTGATTCAAGTCAGATCTTGGTTATGGTTTCAATCTAAAGTTGCTCCAACCTCTCTAGTTTTTGCTAATTGGTGTAATGATCCAATAGCTTGTTTTTCTTTGTGTTCTTTTTGTTCTTCTTTGTTTCTTCCTCCTTGTATTGGATTAGCACCCATTGTGCTTCTTTAATACAATTTTGCTTATCAAAAAAAAAATTGTCTCCCACTTACCTTAAGCTCTAGGTGGTAGTGGTTTGCTATTGTTTTTCTTGCGGATCATTTTAGGCCTTGGAGTTTTTTTGTTGTTGTGTATTATCTTTTTTAATAAAATAAATTTCCTTTCAAAAAAACTTCAAAGATATGTTACTGAGTTGTTTTCTTTAGGAGAAGAGAAATGGAATACTTGATAACCATGAAATACATGGGTTTCGTGGGCTTTTATTATTTATTTTCTAATATCGAATTAATGTGAGACTCTGCGCTGGAATATACCAAAAAATCTCTCCCTTAAGTGTAAGCACCACACACTTATCGGTTTGCTTTCCCTTTAAGTCTATCATGTGTCAACCAAATCATCAACTCTGATACCATTTATTAGATACACTCGTGATTGGGGAACCTCATGCATGTCCAACAAAACTTTAATAGAAGTTCTCGTTTGCATACATGTCCAACAAATTAACTATAATTGATTGATAAAAAATACAAATGTAAAAAAAACATAAATACTAACCAATGTACTTAATTATTTAACATTTTGCTTAGATTTTCAAATTAAGGATAGCATAAGACCATATATAAATTAGGGTTGCATTAGGTGACCACATCATGCATGTTGCATCAATTCAAAAATAATTTTTCAATCACCAAATATTTCTTACCGCAATGAGCTCGCAATTGCAGCACTGAAATGCAAAGATGGCCACAACTCTAATGTAGAATTCTGACAATTCTTATATAACTCCTTTCGGTTGGTGCTGCTATATGTATATATATGACTTCAGTACATGAACTACACTGTTTTCTTCCCCACCGTCAAACACTATGCAAAAGCACATCATGAATCATGACCAATTCTTTATCTTGTTTACAACCTAAAAAACGGGCCATTGCTTTACTATATCACACACAAGTGTTTGGCCACAAGAGCATATATTTTGTAGAACTGATTTATATCTCATGCATTTGAATTTTGGTTCTGCTTTGATTGATTTCAGGTCCCTAAATAATTTCAATGTCCTGATATGTTACTAGGCCTTGGATAACTTCAGCTGATGAAGACATGGAACTGGTGTTCTAATTGACTCTAGCAATATATCATTGGTTCAACTTAAACCGTTCAATTCGCTTATCTTCATTATTTAAAGTGTTTTTTGGTCATCTGAATGAGAACTTAGAATTAAGTTTGAGGAATAAGTTAACATTGGATAAGTCCTCCTATTGGGTATCAAATATATATAAAGCATGGTGTGTGGTATCATTTAGCTTTCATGTAAGTTTTTGCAGATTGCAAGGTGCTGGTATTTTAGAGAAGATATGGTTTATGATTTTTCTTATAAGTACACATAGAAATAGAATCGCTCATGATCATTTTGGATGATATGAAAAACTATAAAATGAGAATGGTCAGTGATTCCTTTTCTTCTATAGTTCTTTTTTCTTGACCAATTCATAATATGTTGGCGCACTTGTGTATATGTACACGGCTACATTCATGCATAACATTGATACTTGCTTATATTGCATAATCATAAAATATTCAGCATGCACATATGTACATACAATCTACGCAGGGATTTATGTATAAACAATGAGACAAATCTACAATAACACCTTAGTGTTGACGGATATTGTCCCACAATTTGTATCACTTCATATGTCATAAACTTATGATTAATTAAAAAAATACTTATTAGTTGAGACTATAAATGTTTCTATTATTCCCCACAAATTTTGTAAGATGATGTCCCACACATATCATCGGATGCCTTTAGATTAAATGAACTACATTGGAATTTAATGAGGATATATTTTTATACGTTTTTTATTTATTTAATTAAGAAACTTTGGACCATTAGATTTTTATGGGCATCTCATATTATAATCTGGTCCAATACTGGAGAGGAGTCCATCCCTTTAATGTCTTTTCGATTTTAACTCAGTACATTTTCATGATTAATTAGAAGGTATCTATACTTCTTTCCATGATTAAGTTCAATTTGGTACTAAATATGGCCATTAAAAACAGAACTATCCATATTTTATTAGCCCTCTGGTTGGCATGATCTTGGTCTCATTTCAGCCCAAGTAATCATAGACTTGAGCATGACCATGGTACTGGCCCAACCTAACATCGGGCTACATCAAAAGTACATAACCTTTTCATCCTCTGAACAAACTTAAAAACACTATTAAAGTTGGATAATTAAATTTATTAATGAAGAGGCAAATACTACAAAAAAATAAAAGAAATAATAATATGATAAGATATTTTCATTCTTTTATATACAATGGAATAACATTTTTATCATTGAAAGTACAAACAAAATCAAGTATGTCTATTCATTAATGGAGATGATCATTATTCAATATGGAGAGAAATCACCTCGTTAATTTAGTGTGAAACTAAATCAAAGTACTAAGTTTTTAGGAGCCCTAACTGCAATTATATGCATGGCTGGGAAAGATTATAACAATATATCATGGTAATTGATAGCAGCTACAAGGAGAGTTTCTTTCCGCATGGAAATAATGGCTTTAACTTTTATGATTTAATCAGTGTCAGGACTACAAACCTAATATACAATTGCATTATAGTTCTCGATCATAATGATGGGGACTATATCAGAAAAGCATAGTGCCTACATTGTGTTGAATCATATTTAAAAATATTTTTTAATCATAGAATTTCACACTCCAATAGTTGTATGGTTGATTGTTTATTGAAAAATTGTCATAGAAGGTTATGTTTAATAATGTGTGTTTAAAAATATCAATGATTGTGAATTGTGATCTCTCATGATATGGAATCATTTTGTTAAATATTCTCATTTTGTTATTATAGATTAAGTACTAAACTTCATACATTTTAAAACTAGTACATAATATTGCAACACTATTTCATATAATATGTTAGCTTTTGCCAGCAGTTTCAACAATACCCGGTTATTAGTATAAGAAATCTTCAAAAGTCTTTGATAGTGAAGCAACTTTTATGAATTAAATATATATTAATTTTACATTTTCTAATCAATAAATAAAGTGGAACAAAATTTGAGCCAGGAGATATGATATCATGTTACCTTTAAAAATGGATGTTATTTCCATGTTATATTATATTCCTTTATCTTGAACTTAGTCCATATCAAAAAGGAATAACTCATTCATATATAGGTATAATCTATCTCAATAGTCAAATACATATATACCAGAATCATGATGTGCATCGATTTTTTTTAAAGATTTCACACATGTTGAGATTGATTATTTCTATAATATAAATCTCAAACCCTTCCCAACAATCTCACATCAAGTCAAATTCACCAAATTGAAATAATAAAAATAAAAGCCAAATTTTCATATTGAATTTGACTTGATTTGAAATTTATTTAAAATGTGAATATGATGTTATAAAACTTTTAGAAAATCGACCATAGTACTTCTAAACATTGCTGAAGGACTAAATTCACAATTTAATTTGTCAGCTTAATACATCATCAAACCAAACTAGGGAAAAGTACTAGGGTGGTAATTGATCTGGTTCATTGAGATATGAAAATTTCAGCGAATCTAGACAGAAAAAATCAAACTCAAATTGATAGCTCTTGACTTCAAGAAAAAGCCTCAATCACTCTCCTTCACCCATGTCCTTAGGATAAAATTTAAATCCTCCAGCCATTTTTTATTAAACCAATTCAAATCAATCCGTTCTAAATAAGGTAATTCATTTTTTATAAAATATCCAGAAAAAGTGCATCTAATTAGTTGATGTTGTCGTCTTACAATGAAACCTTTTAAATTGTTGGGTAATAACTAAGTTATGCAATACAATATTCTTTTTTTGAAGTTATAAAAGACTAATTTTTCTTTCTTGTATGTATTGCTTGCTATTCATGGACATTGAATTTATACACTTCAGAAACTAAGAGTTTTTTTTATTTTATATTTCTATGTCATATTTTCATTTAAATAAATAGTTTTCATTTCCTCAAAACATATTTTTATTATCATTTTTCATTTTCAATACTTTACATTCTAAACTTCAGAAACAAGAATAATCACTCTCGCAAGAAATTCAATATATCTTAAATTTTAATCACTAAGATAATTATGTCACTGATTTTATTGGTGTCTTCAAATTTTATAATTACATTTTCTTTTCCAACAGATTTTATATTAACAATATATTAAATATATTTAATTATTAAACTTAATCATTAGCTATCATAAAGACATGTGGAAAGTCATAACAAGCATTATATATTTATAATTGTTATCCAAAAAGTTAAAGTTTAAATAAACTAATACCATACAATTGTTCTATTATTGTTTGATTCATGTTGCAGTAATTTCAATGTGCCACAGTTTTAATCACAAAGTCATATACACCATAGCAATTATTAAATTATTTCAACAATAACATTAAGTGGGTAAAGAAAAGTTATGTTTAAAAAGAAATAAATAAATTCTATTAGGAAAATGGTGATGGTATGAACAAATGAGATATTCAATGATTTTAATATTTTATTGATTAGTTAATAGAGTAATTAAAAAATATAATTCATTCATTTCATATTTTTTCATGCTTAAGGTTATGCACATAATTTAAGAAATTATTAAATGATATAATTTTTTATATGATTTGACTAAAGTAACTAAATTTAATGCACATCGAAAACTAAATTAAAAATAATTGAAAAATAGACGTGAAAAAGATGAGTAATTAATAGGAGTATAATTAGAAAATAAAATATAAATATGTATTGAGTTTTTAAAATATTAAAATATTTGGAACAATATGAAACAATTAAAACATCAAAATATATGAGACGAATGAGGTAACAAAAATATTAAAAAATATAATACTGCTTTATTATTGAAAAATATTGGAAATAGTATTTTTTATTTTCAGAATTTTCGGGAGATGAAACTCATGTTTTTTTAAAATATAAAATGAAAACAAAAATATAAATATATTTTTACTATTATTTTCTAAATTAATTAAAAATGAAAATAGAAAATAGTTAAATCAAAATCATGTGCTCACAATGTGTACCATGTGAGCTGGTTACTAATAAAGCACTTAAGCAAGTTCTAGGAACGTGAAAAATAATGGAGACTCTCACATGACTATGTGTGATGTATGCAAAAGTTGTATTGGTTTTGGAGAACATAAATTTTTTAGGGTGACCCAAGTTCCCATTCATTACATATACACTTTAACATGCAAAAGCTAGCAATCTGGTTGGGCCAAAGACATTTATCTTAGACCAAGTACAAGCTTAATTTACTAGAGTATTTGTTTCATACTTTGTGATTAAAGGTTAGGAAACTCATCTAGAAATTATTAAATCACAACTACTAAATATCATAATTGAATGGATGGCACATGTTTTCCAACTAAAGTATATGTATTTAATTATATATAATTGAGGAAGCAAAATAAATTGTTAAATAAATGAGAAAGTCAATGATCTAACTGTAACAACGTACAACACTTAGTTGTCAAACCAACAAAAAAATTTAAGCATCAAGATTAGTTCACAATAATAGACTTGCTTTGCTTGCAAATTGCATCATTTGGGCCACTTCTAATTATGATTATTTGAATTGTAAAATATCAAATAAGCTCAAATGGGTTTTATATAAGAGAAAAAATGTATATACTAACAATGTAAGAATTTTTTACATTGTCACTATATTTTCTATCGTTCATTTTTAACTATCATTGACTTTTAAAAAAAATTGTTCAAATGAATAGTAGATAATATATTGACTGTATATACATCTTTACAATCATCAATACATAGATTTAATACTTTTTATATATTTGGTTGGATGTGATAAGCTATATAGATTTTAAGATATGATAAGCTACTAATTTAAAACATATAGTTAACCTATCCCAAAAAAACAAGGACACTGTATTATAATATAGTTAAATTAGCTTATGAAAAACACATCATGCATGTGGATAAGAACCTCGGTTAATGGACTGAAGGAATTTAGTAATGAGTGGTTGAGAGATATTTAATCATAATTCTAAAAGTTGATAATCACTTTATGTCTTTTACATACCAACTTTAACTACTTTTTAACAAAAATAGTTAAAAGTTAATGAATTATTTTGATTTTATAAAATCATACAAATAATCATAATGCTGTATATAAGAAATTGTTTTAATTAAATTCAAAATATGGAAATATAGTTAAATGAGACAAAATATGTTGATGTTTTTTATTCTAATTGAAACTAAAGAGTTGCGAAATAATTGGTTTTAGAAGGCATCTTATTTAGTGTCATGTGAAGGAGAGAGATTACATGTTCCAAGAAACTCTATTTCTTCTCATTTCTATCTAATTAAATTATACCAATTAACATAATTTTACTTTTATATTTTTTTTATTTAATTGAATGATACATTATAATTGGTGGGAACACTATTGGACATACAATCTGAGATAGAGTATCTTCATTCTCATGTGAATGGGTGACTTTGCACCATATTCAATACTTAAATACAAATTGTATTGAAATGATTCAAAATGTAATAAAATATAAAATTGAATGGTATAAATGTATTTTGTATAACTGCTAAAACTAAAAATAATAAGTATAAAATTAAAAAAATCAAAACATGGCACCTCATTTTTTTCTCACAAATACAACATGCATCATTAAAATAAGTATTTTTTTCTGGTACAATTTTTGTGAAACTAAGAAACAAACTTCATTTTTCTAATAATGATTTATTTATTCCCCTCCTATTTAATTTGATATTTTTGTCAGTCTAATATAGTATAATAACTATTCATTTTCTTCCATTTTAATTTGAGATTAATGTCAGCATAATTATCGAATATGCTAAAATAGGATGAAATATGTTTTTGAAATTAGAGTTTGAATCTTGAAGTTATCGAGAATTTTATTTTAATTAATCCCATCATGGCTCAAGTTATACCATCAACTTGGTAGGCTAGAAAGACATGTCAGTTTTTACATTGTTATATCATTATGCATAAGTTATATGTTAATTATTTAATAAAAAAATAAACATACATAATAAATGATGTAATCCTCGTATAATTTTTTTAATAATATATAAATTTTAATATATCTAAGTTTGATTTATATTTATTTTTAATCTTTTATGTGGATTATTGATTATATTACTAAAATATTTTTACAATAATTGGTTGGCAAGATAAAATCATTAATTAATTGTCTAAATAGAGTAAATGAATTTCTCATTAATAAAGAAAATTTAAAAAAACGATATCTAGTTACTGTTAAATTTAATAATAGTTATAACGTTAATCATCTTTCTTAGTTCCTCTCACACTACCCAAAAAATCTTATAAAAAGGAACAAAGTAAGCAATAAGCATTAAGTATAGATCCAATTTTGAGAACATTTAACTTAGATCGTAAAAAAAAATCATATTTGTTTTGTATTATCAAATGTTTGATGAGTTAGGATTTTAGGCTCAAATTTGAAAGTGCAACTTAAATACAGATTTTAAGTGATATAAATTAAGTAACACGTGAAAATTACTCATACTATTCAAGACTTCACCAATATCATTCGCCAATGATAGATCAATGTTCTTTAATAAAGTCTTTCATTTTTTTTTTGCAATTCACCTTTAAAAATTGTCCTGATTATTTTGATTTGAATGATATCGATATAATTAGTTAGAAATATATTATGATGTAAGCATAAAATTTCCACCTTTAGAAATACTAGTGCAACTTGGCAGTGTCTTAATGCATATAGTCCTTATCTTTTAGGAGCAACATAAATATATAATATAATATCTCAAAATCTGTATTCGTCACTAAAAATATATACGTAGGATTATCTCAAACATAAAGAAATTCCCAGTGGCATTCACTTTTAACCATTTGAAAATAATGTAATTCTAACTTATACATATTCGTATACATATAATATAACATTTGCTCTTGGGTTCTTTTTTTAATGTGAAAAAATATATTAGTAACTTACTATAACGATTTCACATTTAAAACCAAGATAACGATTTCAAAAAAAATTTCCATTAATGCTATTAAATACTGATCCAAATTCTCTGATATGTATTAAATATGATAGTTAAAATTATAAATTCAAATCTACAAATTATTTGCTCAAATATTTTTTTGCTGAATTAATTATTTTATGACAAAGGTAATAAAAAATCAAAAAAAGTTTCATTTATCTCATTTCTTTCATGAGATCTATATGTTTCCAAAAGAACGTTTGGAATAATGACCTATTATGTATATTTTCATTTACTTCCCTTTTCCATTTTTAGATGTTCAGCAAACGAGTTTGTGATTTTAAACAGATTTAATTTTGATTTTGTTATATGCAAAATTAAGAAAATCAATGGTCAAGGAACCAAATTTCAATCCTGCAAAACTAAAAATACTAATCTTTGGACATTCAGATTTCTTACGATTATCCTTAGAATAATATTTAGAAAACTCAATTATTAAACGCAAATGTAGACAAATTAATAATATTATTCCGTGCACGAATAAAGTGCTAGTACATTATAAAAATACCTGGGTTCTTTAAACAATCTAATCTTAACAATTTCTCTTACAATAATTTATAATATCTTTGTCTTTCCAATTTTTATATTTTAGTATCGAAAAAAACATTTAAAAACAAAATATATGAAATAGAAGAAAATAAATAAGGGATATTCAATCTCATACAAACTGGAAAAGTAACTATTCAGAATATCAATTTCTTAATTATACATTATTTTATAATTTATTATAAATTTTTATTATTAAGAATAATATTTATTTTTTCTTCCGGTGACATAAATATTATTTTTATTTGGATACCATCATATATCTTACAACCAACTTCACACAATTTTTTCTTATCATTTTTTCTTTTGGGTTCAAATGTGCAAATTACACTTACACTCCTGAGTTTTAGCAAAATTATATAAATCACTTCTCATTTTTTTACATACAAACCCCCTAATTTTTATACATTCTTTACACTCACCACCCCTGTATGAAAAATAAGTGTAATTTTTTAAATAAAAAATATGATAAATGCAATTAAGTTAAACAAAACATGGTATATCGTGGAGACAAGTAAAAATAATATTTGAGTCGGTATCTCTTTATTATTTTGGTTCGTTACGATATAGTATAAGAGCGATTTAAACAATATCTCTTTAGAATTGTTGATGAACTTTGTAACAATTTGTATACTATTTGTATAAAGATTACACTTATTTCTCATGCATTGGTGGTCAGTGTAATAAAAAGTATAAAAACTATGGAGGTTTGAGGTTTGTGTGGGTGTAAAAAAGTGAGGGGTAATTTGTATAGTTTTACTAAAGCTCAGGGGTATCAGTGTAATTAACTCTTATTTTTATTAAAATAAGAACATTATTTCCATATGGACATTTTATGTGGTTATTTTTAGAGTTAATTATACTGAAAACCCCTGAGTTTTAGTAAAATTACACAAACTATTCCTCATTTTTTCTACACCTACGTAAGCTTCTGATAGTTTTTATACTTTTATTACACTGACCATTCCTGCATGAGAAAGAAGTGTAATATTTTAAACAAAAAATGTGATAAATTCAATTAAGTTAAACAAAACATGGTATAGTGTGAGAAAAATCCAAATAATATACAAATCAATGTATATTATTTTTTGTTATAAAATTCATCAACAATGCTAAAGATATATTGTTTAAATCGCTTTTATACTATATCGTAACGAACCAAAAATAATAACGAGGTATCGACTCATATATTATTTGGACTTGTCTCCTCGATGTACCATGTTTTGTCTAACTTAATTATATTTATCACATTTTTGTTTAAAAGATTACACTTATTTCTCATGTAGAGTGGTCTGTGTAATGAAAGTATAAAAATTAGAGAGGTTTGTATAAGTGTAAAAACTTGAGAGTTGATTTGTGTAATTTCGCTGAAACTCAGAGAGTATTAGTGTAATTTACTCTAAAAATAATCATTGCAACTAAGGGTGTGAGCAGTTATAGATTTAATCAAGAAACTAACTAAATCAAAACAAACAAAAAACAGTTTGAATTGAGTTTGACATTTTGATTTAATTATTTCCTAGAACCGTTTATCTATGGTTCAACTCACGGTTCTGTATTTTTCGGAACAGTGTAAACCGAACTGAATATATCAGTATGGTTCAAAGAGAGACACATTCTATGGTTTTCTAACACAGAGACAACCGCTCCACTCCAAGACACCACCTTTAATCTTTCAGAGCCCCACTAAATTACCATTGTGTAACTGATATATTACTTTGTGGATGCTGAAGGGATGAATTTGGAGCTAGAATTATCTCCATTAATAGAGAGAACAAATGCTATGTAAGAACACAAAAAATGTAACATGCAATAACATTTTTATCATTTTATTTATCATGAAATCATATTTTGTCATCTATTAACAATATAATAAAAAAAAACTTCCTCATGCCACATGTCACTTTCTCCTTTCACTTTCTCCTTCCCTCATGCCACATGTCACTTTCTCCTTACATTTTTTCCGCCACATGTCACCTCCTCCTTACATATTTTTCTTCCTACTTTTTATATATTATATATTTTATATGCTAATAATAATTTAATATTAATTAGTGATTGGTTCATGTCGATACCCCACTAAAATTGAGTGTTTACAACATCTATGTTTTGTGATGTGAAAAAGTAATAGTCATTGAACATTAGATGAAATTGAAATCATTTTTCACATTCAAATTATTTCTTTACATTAATCTATCTATATAATTTAATGTTTATCATTAATCTAAGAATAATTGTACTTTTTCAGCTGATCAAAGTTTTTTTACATTTTTTGCACTGAATTTTAATATTACAGTTCAGATTCTTTGAATTTTAATTTTTCTCTAATAACAACATAATAAAAAACACTCCCTTATGCCACATGTCAATTTCTCCTTACATTTTTTCATTCATGTCACATGTCACCTCCTCCTCACATTTTTTCCTTCCCACTTCTTATATAATTTATATGTTAATAATAATTTAATAATAATTGTAGAAAATTCAAATTAAAAATTATCAATTTATTTTTCTTATGTGCTTAAACATGCAAATACACAAGTAAGATGTATATTCTTAATAATATGAATGTATGAGTAATATGTGCGTTTTAACTATGCGAATACATGGGTAACATGTGTTTTCTTAGTAATACGAATAATGTACGGATAACATGTCTGTTTTTAGCCATGCGAAGGCACGGGTCACATGTATTTAATTACTATCATTATATTATTTAATTAAAAGATAACAATGATATATATATTCATGAAAAATATATGTATTTTAATTAGGAATATAACAAATCAATTATTAGACTCTTTTTATTATTTTGATTAAATTTATCACAAAAAATATATGTCATATCCTAACTTAGTGTGTTTTTAATTTATGAGTTATTTTCATACAATG
>NC_032015.1:4751358-4894984 GCF_001865875.1 Lupinus angustifolius | reverse complement strand
AATAAATGCTTATACAAACGCATTTATAATTGTTAATATTCTACATATACACTCAAAAATCAATGTTAATATTGCACCTATATGAATCGGAAATATAATGTTTCAATACATGATTTATTGATATTATAAAATATATTTATATTATATTTGCATTATGCATAAACAAAAAAGCGACCCGTGCAAGTGCACGGGTACACTGCTAGTTGAAAAATGAAAAAAAACACTCACTTACTCTATTGATGAAGATAATCATTGTTTAATGAATTAACATTAAAAAAAATGACCCAACCATCCCTATTGAGAAATGAGAATAAAATATCTTCTAATATGAGAAGATAAATTATCTTTTTAGTCATTAAAATTGTAAAATCATAACATATATTGTATTTATTTGACAATTATCTGCATAAGTATTTTTATATTCTCTTGTATGAAGTAAAGATAATTTATCTCCTATTATATGTTAAAACAGTTTTTTATCTTTAATAAATATAATCTATGCCATATGTCATTATTTATTCACCTTAGTGGACATGGAGGATCTCAATTCTCTATATAAAGACACCCTCTGAGCCACTTTGAATCTGTGATTCCCACTTTTTCCTTCTCTTTCATCCACTTTTCTTACGCTGTCATAATATTTTCCTCTTCCATATTCAATCTAATTGGCCCTTTACTCAGGTACTTTTCTTGCACATGAGTCTCATCCAAAAGTTACAGTTTTTCCTTTTTGTTAAATTCTACTTGCTGTGTTTTTCCCTAGTTACAATTTTTTGGTCCATGATTTTATACTAAAGAACAAATCAATGTTGGTTTTGTGTTTTGATAACTGTGATGTGACCCTTTTGTTAACTGGTTTTGATCTTTGTAGGTGGGGGCAAGTGAAAGGTTACAATGCCGAACAGGAACTTGGAAAAGATGGCATCTATTGATGCTCAACTTAGGCAATTGGTTCCAGCTAAAGTGAGTGAAGATGATAAACTGGTTGAGTATGATGCTCTTCTTCTGGATCGGTTCCTTGATATTCTTCAGGATTTACATGGAGAGGATCTGAAGGAAACAGTGAGTTTCAAGACTCTGGATTTGTTTTGGTTACTTACCATTTAATCTTAATTCTCTCAATTTTGTTGTGAAAGCTAATATGGTCGTTTTGGTGTGTAAAAGCATGGATCTTCATAAATATTAAAGGTTTTTGAGTTCTGGGTTGGGTCTATTCTTTATTGGTTTGGGAGGAGTTAAGGAAATAACACTTTTGAAGGGGAAGTATTCTTTGATCTAGTGATTTTTTTAGGTTAAATTGCAAATATCTACTTTTAACTTAGACACTTTGGATCTTTGGTTTTAATTTTGTCAATTAAATATGTTGAAAGTTTAGGCCTTTTAGCTTAATTGATCAAACTGAACACACTAGGTTTGGTGTTAATTTGCATTTTAACCTTTGTTTATTCTATATACTTTGCGTCTTTGCCTATGTGTTTGACTGATTGTGTTTCTTGATGCTTGGGGATTCAGCAGGAGATAGATAGGAAGTAAATAATATGAAATGAAATGGCAACTGGGTAATCCGGGGATGCATATGAGCACACGGCTAAATCTCTTGGCTAGTTGTTTCATTTTTGTAGTTGGCCTTAACTCATTTATACAAGATTTTATGTGCCCATACATATCTCTTTGTACTGGAAAACTGTGATAATGGTTGTTAATTGTTCTTGAACAGGTTCAAGAAGTGTATGAGCTTTCTGCTGAATATGAAGGAAAGCGTGACCCTGGGAAGCTAGAAGAACTTGGCAATCTAATAACTAGTTTGGATGCTGGAGACTCCATTGTTTTTGCCAAGGCCTTTTCCCATATGCTCAGCTTGGCCAACTTAGCTGAAGAGGTACAGATTGCTCATCGCCGAAGAAACAAGTTGAAGAAGGGGGATTTTGCTGATGAGAATAATGCAACTACTGAATCAGATATTGAAGAAACTTTGAAGAGGCTTGTAGGGGAATTGAAGAAGTCTCCCCAGGAAGTTTTTGATGCACTGAAAAACCAGACTGTTGATCTGGTTCTTACTGCTCATCCTACTCAAGCAGTTCGTAGATCCTTGCTTCAAAAGCATGGAAGGTTCGCTTCAAAATTTAGTATTTTTCAGTTTCATCTTTATTTCCTTTTCTCCTTTGGTTACTCTCTTTTATGGATTTGCTGCAAAATGAAGAAATTTAAGTTTTCATCTGTTCATCTGCTTTACAGGATACGGAATAATTTAACTCAATTGTATGCCAAGGACATCACTCCTGATGATAAGCAGGAGCTTGACGAGGCTCTACAGAGGGAGGTGAATATCAACACCTTTTGGATTTTGTTAATTTTTTCCGAACTGCATTATGCTACCATTTATTTGCTTTGATCTTAGAAAAATATATTTTGTTACTTGTGTTCATCTAGATCCAAGCCGCCTTTCGTACTGATGAAATCAGGAGGACCCCTCCAACCCCTCAAGATGAGATGAGAGCAGGGATGAGCTACTTCCATGAAACAATTTGGAAGGGTGTACCCAAATTTCTGCGTCGTGTTGATACAGCTTTGAAGAATATAGGGATTAATGAACGCGTCCCTTATAATGCTCCTCTTATCCAATTTTCTTCTTGGATGGGTGGTGATCGTGATGGTATGGTTCTATCTTTTACCAATAATATTTCTAAGTATAAGGAGGAATGAAATATATGCAAATTATCTTCAAAATGCTATAGTAAAATCCTATTTGATTTGAAAACAAAACAATTGCTCAATGATTAAAGGGGAAGAGGTTGTGAAGCTTGAAATGATAAATGTAGCCTGTCAAATATTGACTGTTATATGGGTCTTTTGAGTAAATATGTGATTTTTGATAATATGTAATGGTATTATTAAGCTTATCTAGTGCTGAAGATCGTACATGTCTAACTGTGTTCAATATGATGCAGGCAATCCAAGAGTAACTCCTGAAGTAACAAGGGATGTTTGCTTATTGGCTAGAATGATGGCTGCTAATTTGTACTATTCCATGATAGAGGATCTTATGTTTGAAGTAATTGATGCTGTCCAAAACTTTTAAGATGATCAATGTGGATGGTTTATTACTTTGGTGTCAATTTTCTGATCTCCCTTCTTGTTTCTGTAGTTGTCAATGTGGCGCAGCAGTGATGAGCTACGTATTCGTGCAGATGAAATTAACAGGTCTTCGAAGAAAGATGCTGTTGCAAAGCACTATATAGGTGTTCACTAAAATCTTTATTTAAATTCAAGTGATAGGTGTTATAATTGATATTTAGTAGTAACCTCCAAATTATGATATCTACTTAGCATACTTGCATCACAGTGAAACAAGCTGTTAAGTGCTTAATGAATTATTGTTACAATCTGACAGAAGTGTTGTAAGCTGTGTCATAAGTTGATTAACTCACTTTTGTGATACTCTTTACTTCATTCATGATACAGAGTTTTGGAAAATCATACCCGCAAGTGAACCATATCGTGTGGTACTGGGTGAAGTAAGGGATAGGCTCTACCGGACTCGTGAGCGTTCTCGCCATTTGTTAGCTCAAGGATACTCTGACATTCCAGAGGAAGAAACTTTCACCAATGTTGAGGAGGTATATCAGTTGTTTTTAAAATATTGCCTTCATTGTTTTTGCATATTTTGTGAAAAATCTGTGGAAACCTCCTTAGTTTTTTATACAGTTTTGTTTTCTTGAACAATTTTTTTTTTGAATTTTCATCAATATTTACATTAATGTAAGTTAATTTGTTCTTCAATATGGTGGATACACCATAAATGAAGAACAAATAGAATAAGGATAAGTTGTATGACACATTATGTTCAATAACATGTTAGTTTTTGACTGAGAATTATTCTGTTCTTGGGTGGATATCTTCATCTGACAAATACACTGAACTTCAAAATTTGTCTAGCTCTTGGAACGTATGAAACACTGTTAAGAGTCATTCTGTGGTGGATATCTTTATCTTACAAATGTACTAACTAAAGTTAAATTTTGGTCCAGTTCTTGGAACCTCTTGAACTGTGTTATAGATCACTCTGCGTTTGTGGTGATCGGGCAATTGCTGATGGAACCCTTCTTGATTTCTTGAGGCAAGTCTCCACCTTTGGACTGTCACTTGTGAGGCTTGACATCAGGCAAGAATCGGACCGTCATACTGATGTGTTGGACGCCATTACTCAACACTTAGGAATTGGCTCCTACCAGGAATGGTCTGAAGACAAACGGCAGCAGTGGCTTTTGTCTGAATTGAGTGGCAAACGACCGCTGTTTGGACCGGACCTTCCCCAAACTGAAGAAATTAAAGATGTTTTGGACACATTGCATGTCATAGCAGAACTACCACCAGACAACTTTGGAGCATATGTCATATCAATGGCAACTGCACCATCTGATGTGCTTGCAGTTGAACTTCTGCAACGTGAGTGTCGTGTCAAGCATCCATTAAGAGTTGTCCCATTGTTTGAGAAGCTTGCAGATCTTGAGGCTGCTCCAGCTGCCTTGGCTAGGTTGTTCTCAATAGACTGGTATAGAAATAGGATCAATGGGAAGCAAGAAGTCATGATTGGGTATTCAGATTCAGGAAAAGATGCTGGAAGGTTCTCTGCAGCATGGCAGCTATATAAGTCTCAAGAGGAGCTTATAGAAGTTGCCAAGAAATTTGGTGTTAAGCTAACCATGTTCCATGGTCGTGGTGGGACTGTGGGAAGAGGAGGTGGTCCCACTCACCTGGCTATCCTGTCTCAACCTCCAGAAACAATCCATGGATCACTTCGTGTAACAGTTCAAGGTGAAGTTATTGAGCAATCGTTTGGAGAGCAGCACTTGTGCTTTAGAACACTTCAACGTTACACTGCTGCTACTCTAGAACATGGAATGCATCCCCCCATTTCTCCCAAACCTGAATGGCGTGCTTTAATGGATCGGATGGCTGTCATTGCTACAGAAGAATACCGTTCGATTGTATTCCAAGAACCTCGCTTTGTTGAGTACTTCCGCCTGGTAAGACATCTACAATTACTTTTTTTTCTTTCCATTTTCACTCTTCAGTAAACTGGCATTTAGGTTTAACAATCGTTGTCAAACTTGCAAAATTCAGGCTACACCAGAGTTGGAATATGGGCGGATGAATATTGGAAGTCGACCAGCAAAGCGAAGGCCAACTGGAGGTATTGAGACACTCCGTGCTATTCCTTGGATCTTTGCTTGGACACAAACAAGGTTTCATCTTCCAGTATGGCTAGGCTTTGGGGGAGCATTCAAACATGTTATTGAGGAGGACGTTAGGAATCTTAATATGCTTCGAGAGATGTACAATCAATGGCCTTTCTTTAGGGTCACTATTGATTTAGTGGAGATGGTGTTTGCCAAGGGTGATCCTGGGATAGCTACTTTGTATGACAGGCTTCTTGTTTCAGAAGAGCTGTGGCCTTTTGGGGAACAGTTGAGAACCAAGTTTGAAGAAACTAAGAATCTCCTCCTTCAGGTAAAACCTACCTTTAACATGTATGTTTTATTTTAATTCATTTGTAAATGAGGCATGGACATCAAATAATATTTTGTGCATGTTTGTTTTTATTTTTTAACGACTAAGAAAGGGAATTTGTAAAAAACTGATTTGTCATAATATCATTGGATGTCTAGGTAAAACTCATTTACTCTGATAGTGCATGCTAGTTAGACTCTTCAGTAAAAATTGCCACACATACAACATAAGCTGATATTGTTTTTTCTGCTGTACACATAGGTGGCTGCCCATAAGGATCTTCTTGAAGGAGACCCTTACTTGAAGCAAAGACTCCGCTTGCGTGATTCTTACATCACTACCCTTAATGTATGCCAAGCTTACACATTGAAGCGTATCCGTGATCCAAACTATAATGTGAAGCTGCGTCCCCACATCTCGAAAGAGTGTACAGAGATAAGTAAAGCTGCTGATGAACTTGTAAGTCTGAACCCGACAAGTGAATATGCCCCTGGTTTGGAAGACACCCTCATTCTCACCATGAAGGGTATTGCTGCTGGACTGCAGAACACTGGTTAAACTCGAGTTTCCGTCTATTGTATTTGCTGTTTCTTGCATTGTCTTCTCAGAGATCATAATTTTAGTTGCACCAGAACCAAAAGTGGTCCGTGGGTACTCCCCTTGTAATCAATCTTAAGGTATAAGTGATGCTTCCTTAAGTTGGCTGAGCTATATTCCAAAGAGATAACAGCCACACAATGGTCTATGCATGTATGCAATTGAATGCTATGTTTCAATAATAAAGTATGTTGAGTACTACTTGACACTTCGTTTAAGTAACATCTTTTATTTGATGTATGCGTTTACAAATTGAGAATGATGGATGGATATCTTTTTAAACATAGGATGTTATGAAGTACAAAATATGAACAAGGATGCATGTTTGTATATCACACTTTATACAAGAAAATCATGTTATGATCTTTAGTTAATATTAAAACCCTTTGTTTTCTTCTTTAAACATCTTCATTTTGTATTCAAGCCATAAGATCTCCACAAGTTATTCGTAATGAAGCTAACTAAATGATGGACGATGGGTGTCAATTGAAGAATTCATTGTTAACCATGAAAGAGCATTGATGTTTTTAACTACCAAGCACAAGCTAGTGTTTATTGAGCCAAAATACCTAGGAACTTGTTTCCATGCACAGTTTATTGGTTTGGTTGTATTTTCTTTTAAGGATTATATTTATGAGTGTAATATCTATGCGCCAGTATAAAAAATATTTAGTATATCATTCACCGTTATATTACTTATATTTAAAAATTATTATAATCAAATAAATGATGAATGAGATAGTGACAACTGACAACATAAAAATCTCTTTCTCTCCTTTGTGTATACAGATCCTTAGCATAATATAATGTTGATGCAGTGGAAGCGATTGTTGCATAGCGTTAACCACAAGCAATCAAATAAAAAATATAAGAATAAATAGATGAGAAGAAACAAGAGATATTGTTAACGGGATTCGACCAATTGTGTCTACGTCCCCGAAAACGTTGAGCAGCTACCAAATATTATTAGAGAATAATAATTACAAACCCTAGCACACCAATAGGCACATACCATGAAGTGTTTCTACTAAATGCTTATATCTGGTGCACATTATAACAAGGACAGTCCAATATATAGCATTGATGCATTCTTATACAACATGCATGAAAGTTTTGTTAGCAATAACAATTTGGTATACGCATGTTGCTACAGATCCTGATCGTGGCTTGTGAGAGATGCCTTGGGTTGAGTTACCTCCACGCTGCTCGTACTATTTTAGTGCAAGAAAACATAAGGTTGGCCATAAAAATCAAGTTTCTGTTACATTTGCAAACTTCAAATAAAGATCTCAAATAAAAAGGTATAGTCGATATAAGATGATCCAAAAGTACTACAGTAATTGTGAGCATTGATTTTAATTGATTAAGAAATGATTTTAATTTTTTAATTGACATAACATTTATCATATGGAATACATTTTGGAACAATAGCTCTTGCAAACATGATGAGAAATTGGTAAGCTACCTTAACCGTGGGCAGTGGGACCCACACTTGCATTCTCATACATATCTTACTTTAAATATTAATGGAGAATGAAAAGTCATCCATATATATAAATTTATTGTTTTATTTTAAATTATCCTATTCACATTCAAATTTAATAAATGATTCTTAATTCATACATAAATCCATTTCATAGATTAAATGAATATGTAATCCATTTTTCTTAATCTGAAGTGAAAACATTTTTAAAGAAAATTATCCTTTTCAAAACCAATATTTTAATAAAATATTTTGAAACATCACTTTAAAAACACATTTTTTAGAAATAAAAGTGAAGTTTTAATTTTTTATTTTCAATACTCTATAAACACATGACATTTAAGTTTGTAGATGTAAATATTTTCACATATATTTATAAATTTTATACATATTTATGTATTTTACACATTTTTATAAGTTTTTAAAAGATATCTTTTTTATCAAATTGATAACATGAGAATATTGGTAATATGTAATATTATAAATAATAAATATTAATTGTATTAGTATTATAAATTATTATAAATGATTCCATTAATCAAACCTTAAAGTATCAAGTTTTTGCCTTACTATTATTTTTGCCGTTTTCTAGTCTCTACTTATAAATGTCCTTTCTTATCATACTCCTTACTTTTATTATTTTGAATGGATTCTACCAAATAGAAAACATTTTAAACCCATTTTTTCTCATCTATATATGATGCATAAAAAGTCTTCCAAAGGAGAAGCACTTATTTTATTTTTATTTTTTGGGATATATATTCATTAAAAACCAAATAAATATATCAAATGAATATTCATTGTAAACAAAATGAACATATTTATTGATATTTATTAGATATAATAAATACGTTTAAATTCATCTATGATTAATATTATTCATTGAATTATGTTTATTTAAGTTATTAACTTCAGTAAATTTGGATGAAATAATAAACAAATAAATGCGATATTTGTTTTTACCTTGTTTATATATATATATATGTATATGATGATTGCTTGTTGCCTCAAAGTTTTCCAAGTTGCCAAAATTCCAATCGAACCCATCCTAGTGAGAGAAACTCTCTCTCTCTCTCTCTATATATATATATATTTTTTTTTTTTATATATAAATCTCCGAAACCCTATTGCGTGCTTTGCAATCGACCTCGATAATGGCGAACAGTAACCTCCCTCGAAGAATCATCAAGGTTCGTACTCAATTCTCCTTGTTCCAATTTCTCTGATCGTTTTGCTTTGTTGTTCACAAAACCAAAGAACACTCAATCTGATCATATTCCCCACTATCATGTGGCCGAAGACCCTTTTCTCAACGAAGAACTGTGTACTCAATTTTGGGTTAATTCCAAAATTCTATCTTTTCTACTTTGTCTTGCTTAATTTCAGCTCAGTTGAGGGCAAAAATATGACTTCTAGGTTTTCAATTATGGGATTCTGTTACTCTTTTTTCTTTTGAATATTCGCTGGAAGCCACTTCTGGTTCTGCTTTTATATATTTCTAATTTGAATTTTGATCTCTGTCAAAGTTTTTATTACATTTTTTATATATGAACAGGAAACGCAGCGTTTGCTTAGTGAGCCAGGTAAATTTTTAGTTCTTATTCTCAGTTTCTCTGTTGCTTTATTCGTTTTTTTTTTTGCAAATCACTTTGCTATTTTAGTGCTTTTGAAGCTCCCCATTTGTTGAATTGTTAGTGCTCTGTCCATGTTTTTGGGGGCTTGAATGTTATTCCCTTGGTGATTTGATAATTCAAATTATTGTGAAACTTTGATTTTATTCCATGTATTACCTCATTGCCTCACTCTTTGATATTATGATCTGCTGATGCAGCACCTGGGATTAGTGCTTCTCCTTCAGAAGAGAATATGCGGTATTTCAATGTGATGATCCTTGGGCCTACCCAGTCACCTTATGAAGGTAGTGATGAGCTCAACAAGATGATTTATGCCCTAAAGCACTTAAGTATACATTGACTTCGACACGAATGTGGAATTAACTTACATTTGATTTTGGTATTTTTTGGAAGTACTGTGACTGTTCCCAACTTCCCATAAAAAGTTGTGCTCTACATTCAAATGTATTTTGGAAATGACTTTTGGCCTTAAAAAATAACGCCAAAATAGGATTTTGCTTTGTCTGCCTGCATCTCACTAGTATTAGATTCTTTCAGCTGTTATCTTGTTGCAAGATTTAGAACGTTTTGCTTTTAAGATTACGATCACATGTATTCTCGTTCATTCTTTATTGTGCTTGATTTTTTTATAAGATGTTGAATTTTTAAACTATGGCCCCTTCCAAAATAATATACAAGGGCAATGATTATGAGATTGTGGATTATTTGATGAGAACGGGTAGTTTTGTTTAAGTTGCCTATATTTTGATCTTGATTGAAGTCATGACACTAAGTAAAGCATTATAGTTTTTTTCTATGGCTGTCCTGACACGGAAATGCTTTCTTGGATTGTTATTCTTTCTTGATTCAATGTTTGGAAGTGCAAGAAGTGCCATATATTGTCTTATGTACATTGAATATCATGGTGTTGAGATATTGAATTCTTGTTCTTTTTCAAAGGTTAATAAAGCTTCTCTTGTCTTTACTAATATGCATGTTTTCTTGTTTGTATTAATAGGAGGAGTTTTCAAGTTGGAACTATTTTTGCCAGAAGAGTATCCAATGGCTGCTCCAAAGGTACTTAATTTATTTTGTTGTTTTCATGGGCATCATGGTATTCTTTTGGTGACAGATTGTGCTGAATTCTTATCCACCTGAAAGAGACGAAGCTATAGGTTATAAAACATCTTGGATCTACAATTGCCTATAGTTTAAGATGTTTAACAACTTTTTTGAGAGCATTTGTGATCTAATACACCTTTTACGTGTAATGTTGTAAGATCCCAATGCAATTGATTGATGGTTATTAACTTGAAGAACTTTTTATTGCATGCTATTAGTAGGAATATTTTCTTTTTGTTTCTTATCTGGTCAAGAAGGGATTTTCATTTCTAATCAAGGACAAAAGTTACATTTATTTGATGAAATCTACTATGGTACTACACAACTTAGGAATAGGCTCCATATTCTAATTTCTACATATCAAAGTGCCTGTCTATAATATCAATACTAAGATGTTGATATGATTATGCACCAACCTATCTCCGCTATTGTCACTTGGGCTACACAAACAAGATGAGCTTATCCAAGTTCTGTAAAGATTGACTCTCGGACTTATTTGATTTAGAATAGCGAGGTATTTAAACCCTCTTTAGTGGGATATAAACTACAGCCCTCTGGACATGATGAAAAGGCTAGTGATCTTTTGGGCCTCATAAATAGTAATGTATGTATTGTTACATACAGATAACCCTAGAGTAGGTTTTCAATACTCGTTATGTTCATTAATGGTTTCAATAGATATTAGTTTGTGTGCCTAATGAAATACAAATCTTAATCCTTTGAAAAGTTCAAAGAGTTCAAGAATAAAGTGCAATAGATATGAGGTGATGGGATAATATTCAACTCACTCCATGTCCCCACCTATAAAGCCATAAGTAAGGGTCAGTTAGTTGTTAGAGTCTTGAGAAAATTCAGTGTAGCCTATCGTGAGAACATTTTTGTAGTTATTAAGCTTAAATCATCTGGATTTTACTTTGCTATCAAAGTGGTTGATTTCATTAAGAATGAAAATAAGCCTTGTGTCTACAAGGTGGGTGGGAGAAGCAATAGTCTTTTTGAAGTTGTATTGCAACCTAACAATCCATAAAGGCTTGGCTAGGGAAATGTTTTCCCTTGAAGAACTTGCATTAGGCCGGCTGTATGTTAGGTACTAAGATATATAAAGAGATGGACCAAGGAGACTGTTTGACCTAAGTTGGAGTATATATATCGACCAAAATATTAAAACAGTTTAATATGCAAGAGTCTGAGAAAGGACGTTTGCCTATGTCGCAACGTACAAGTCTGTCTACGGCTCAATGTCCTTTCACACAAGATGAATAGGATAACTTGAATAAGATTAAGATTTCTTATGCATCTACAGTTTATGTCATGTTATGTACTTGTCTAGATGTCTTATATGCTTTGAGCATGGTGAACATATATCACATTTTCTTTTCCAACAGTTCCTGATTTGTAAGTGCATTCATTTTTACAGGTCAGGTTTCTGACAAAAATATATCATCCGAACATAGATAAGGTGCATTTTACTTCCTCTGCTATCTCATTTCTTCTCAAAAGTTAATCTTTCTCTTACAAGTTATTCAATTCAGCTTGGTAGGATATGTCTTGATATTCTGAAAGATAAGTGGAGCCCTGCTCTTCAGATTCGTACTGTTCTTTTGAGGTATCTTACTTGTCATCTTTTAGGCTACTGGATGTATATCTTCCCTTGGAACCATTTAGCTCCTGAAGAAATGAGACAAAGCAAGTAGTGATTGGTGTTACTGTCTTGATATTTATGTTGAATATGCTGAAAACATTTTATGAAACATATATGAGTAAATACTAAGTGTGTATGAAAATTTGCAAGTCTGGAAAAGAACATTTCTTTAGTTATCTTTGCCGATATGAAAGAATTTTTCATTTAGTTTGGTAAATCTTTCCTTGTGTAACAGGAAGATTTGTCTGTGGATTTTAAACTCTTAGTTCATTTTATGTCTTAGTCTTTTTGGTCTGGGCAAACAAAATGCCGCACAATGAGGAAAGTGGTGTAGTCAAGACAATGATGCAAGCAATGTGATTACCCTTTCTTAATTGTGATTGTATTGTTATGTACTGATGATATGAATTTGTTGGCACTCTTCTAGCATTCAGGCTCTTTTGAGTGCACCAAACCCAGATGACCCACTTTCGGAGAACATTGCCAAGCATTGGAAATCTAATGAGGCCGAGGCTGTTGAAACAGGTATATCTTGTTTCTGCCAATATGATTTATTATTTCAAAAGTTAGTTCAGAATGAGGGATCAAACATGCCATATGCATATTCTCTGATTTAAAAGTGGCATTTGAATCTGCAGCCAAGGAATGGACCCAATTATATGCTAGTGGCGCCTGAGGTTGGCCTCAAATAACAGTAGCTGAAGTGTATGCTATTAGCAATCAATTAAAAATAGAAACATGGAGGATTTGTGGTTTGAACTATTGGAGTTAATATTCCTCTTAGCTCTCTGTTACTTGTTAATTAATGTATTCCCTCGAAATCTACCTTATTTTGGAACTTGTATGAATATATGTGTTGAGCATTTATCTGTCTCAGAATTTAGAACAGACTCAATCTTCAAGTGCTATGTCCCAATTTATTTGGGGCTCTAAACATCAAAAGCCAAACTGTGAATAATTTTGTTAGTTCTCTTCATTTCAGTGGATCTGCTTCTAGATGTGTTATTTAGGGGTGAGAAAGTAATTCATTTAACACAACCTTTGCCCAAGTCTATACTTGCAGTGCCACACTATTACAAACAAAAAATGTTGGATTATATTTGGAAGGTAAAGATTAATTCGGTTCCTGAAAATTTTCACTGGATTCCATTTGGTTCCTAAGAATTTCACTCTGCTCAATTTGGTCACTACAAAAAATGAGTTAACAACCTGCTTATAATTTTCGTAGAATTAATCCCTTCATTGGTAGAGATATGTTAAACTATGGCAGTGCTTACAAGTTTAACAATCTTTACTACATTGGAGGACTAACTTGCCACATGGAGGAACTTTGGTTATTTTTTTTGGGAATCAAGCTCATTCGAGTAAAAAATTCGAAGGTGTTTACTCTACTTATAAACGGGGAATCCATTTTTGTAGAAAGTATGACTTTGAGCTATGCGTAAAATAGAGATGATGGGTAAGTGAAAGCTTTTTTTCTAAAAATGGACCTGTGTTATGATTACTCTTTCCATGGTTGTGCTAAACAAAGCTTGTTGTACATATATCATGTCATTTTAGTGGCTAAAGTTCAACCATCCTTTTTTGGTACTATCAGAGGTAGGGGTGAGTAGGACCCGATCCTACCCACTCGCCCAGCACGGCCCGATCATGATCGGGTCCGAATAGGGTCGGGTCTAAGGCCGAGTTCGGGTTCCAAAAATAGACACAGTCAATATTTAGGGCTGGGTAGGGACCAAACATAATCCGTCCCAGGGTCATTCGCTCATCATGTTTGTATGTATTTCTACTCAAATGTGTATAGAGTAATGATACTCTTTTGGTCGTAAGTATCATTCTTTAATTTTTTCATAATATATACATATATCATTTTATATATCAAATTACATATTCATAATAATAAACAATATTGAGAAGTCTTTACCTAAAATGGGTATGCATTATATTTAATCGGGTCTAAGGTCGGGTTTAAAGGCTAACCCAGTTACTATTTAGGGTCGGGTTAATTTTGGGTCTAGGGTCGGGTCTGGGTTTAAAAAAGTGACTCGGCCAATATTTAGGGTCGGGTAAGGACAAGCCTTAACCCGGCCTAACCCGGCCATGCTCACCCATAATCAGAGGTATCTCTTCACCTTTATGGGTAAGGAACTAATCTCTTTTAAATTTGTGGCTGCCCTTCCAATAAATGTCACTCCTAGAAATCAAACCCTTCATATTTTGTTCAAAAGTTCAACCATCTACAACAAGTTAACAACATTCTAATCCATGGCATATTGGAAAACAATGCTGACGCCATGCATGCAATAATAATGCAAGTAAACCATCACTTACCTTTTGTAAAAAAAATACATAACAGTATAATGATATAGCTATATTATATAATGAATAAAGAAACCTAGACACTACCACAGTAGGTTGACCTACTCCAAATTTTGGAGGTATACTGGTGTCTGTGGAATCAAAATTGTGTATATGAAGTGGGAAGGATTGGTTGTTTGACACAATTTATGACAATTGGCATCACTATAAGTATTGGACAACTTTATTTATTAGAGCCCATGCTATTGATTCCTTAATCTAAAATTTATATAAGAAGAAAAAATAATGTATGCTATAAAATCCATACTGAATCCTAAATTATTTATTTTTCTTTTACTCTTATTCTAGCTGATAAGTTAAGGTCGGAGAGCTTTATCATGGTTATACTAGTTATTATAGAAAATAATGTCTAAATAAAAAATAATAGTTATGAACATGTACATTTTATTCATCATGTAAATGGTGGTTGGTGGAGCAGAGAACAAAGAAAGACATTCTTATATGGAGAAAAATGTTTTTACTATTAATTCAACTATCTTAATTACTTTGTCTATTTTGGCTCATGTAGTATCAAAACATTCATGAACCTTGTTAAACTTATAATGCCAGGTTTTGCTGATTCAACAACCTATATTCCAGGAGATAATCTGATTAACTTTATGGAAGGCCACTGTTCAAATTGATAGTATCTAGTGAATAATAAATAACAAGTGTTTACAGATACTATCATATAAGCATCATTTATGATCTCAAACTTAATTGATTATGTAAGTTGCTCATCATCTAAATCAGGACAAAGCTGAGGTGAAGACCCTAAGACAAGATAAAGATGAAAATGAGCATCTTATGAAAGATAAGCAAATTCTAGAAAGGGAAAACATGGAAAACTTTCAGATAGGGAAAATGTTTTTTTAACAAACAAGCTAAGTTTGCATGTGGGACAAGCTTAAGCTTGTGTTGTTGTTTGAAAACTTGAGGGACAAAATGCTGCTTTGAGGAAAGAAATGGAGGTTGCTAATACACGTGCGGTTGAATCAGCCACAAGTTATCAAGAGGACTCGAGAGAGAAAATGATGCCTAAATGAAGATTCAGTCACAAGAGAACGGTAAGTCCTTGTTTCACAATAAAGAGCTAATGACTGAGAAACGGAAATTGGCACAATTGTAACACTAATTGAAGCAAGCAAAAGAGCAAAAGGAGGAAGTTGAAGTATACTACTTTTTTGGGTATTGTGTTCACCCAGAGCTAGCGAGACCTTACTCCACTAGACCAATTTAAAATAGTATACTCAGCTTGACCCATTTGTTTTTTTAGTTGTTCAATTATTTTTGTAGTTTTGCCAATTTGTGTTTCTCAGTCATTAGCACTTTCTGAAATAAGGAATTACCATTCTCTTGTCACTGAAACTTCATTTAGGTTCTGATGATAGCTTGTGGATGCAGATTTTGCCGCTTGTTACTTAACAAACTTCATTTCTACCACAAAGCAGGATTATGTGCCTCAAGTTTCAAGACAATGGCATGAGCTTGTCCTACTTATGCACTTGCTTGATACAAAGCATTTTCCATTTTAGAAAAGCTTCGTGGAGTTCCTTTCTTCATTTTATTTATCTCTTATAAGATGTCAGTTTCATCTCTCTATTGTTTTAGACCCTTCAACTCAGCTTAGACGATAATGGCCAATTTTATGTATTGCTTATACTAAATTCATTATTTTATTTCTAATTTGTTACCATTTCATTCATACATGCTTGTTATATTATATATATATATATATAGCATTCAAGATAGTACATAACATAACACAATACATTAGCAATAGATAACTCTATAATTTATAGAGGATATAATGCATGGATGTGATGGTAAAAAAGCTTAGGAATAGGATAGTAAATATATCAACATCTACATAAAACTTGCTCATTATTCCCATAAAAGTAATAATGGTACATGATTGAACTAGAAATGGAATTATAAGCAACAATCATCAAATTCAAGTTCAAACATTTGATCAAAGACATAGAACCATCTCAATCAAAAATATTTCACCCATTTTCACTAAAATCCAAATCATATTTCTTCGTAGAAGTTTGTAAAGAAGTTCATATATCAACATATATCGTAAGAAAACGTTGTAAATGAAGTTTAAAATGTGAGAAATAAAATAAAATCAAAGAACCTAACCTTCGATGAGGTGGAACTAAACCTTCTTCTTTTGAGAGTCAACTCATAACCTCTTTTCGCAGAAGCTCTTAACGATGATACTGAGATTGAAAGCAAGATAAAATATAACAACGTAATTTCAAAATCATGGCATGAGAAAATTACAATTGATTGTTAGAAGAAATTAAATCGATTGATCGAACCTAATTGAGTGAAATTAGATTGTTCACAAAATTTATTTTATCTTTGTTTCATTTCTTTCCGACTTTATGATAAAGAGAAGAAATTATGACAATGTAATATAAAAACTATAATAAGGATATGTAAATAAACTTATCAACTTTTCTCTCTAAAACCTCTAGCTTTGGTGGAACATAAGGATTTTGGAAAACTTTCAAAATATCTTTGGTGGCTGAATCTAGTGGGAAGAAACTGTGTCTGTGTGGATAAATGGACAAGAGTTATACCATGATATCAAACACTGCCTTAAAGGTAATTTTGAGAGACCTTTAAAGCAGTCTAAGTATATGGTTACTCCTCAAACTTAACACAACAAACTAAGAGACTTATGAATTCAAAGGCAAGAACTAGAAATTTTATGACTCTATAGCCTATATAATTTCTATAACCTCCAACTATATAAACTCTTGAGCCTCACCTCAACCTTGTATTTGACTATGCTATAAGTTGTTTCACAAGCCCTCTTTTTATAGCCAAGCCAAAAACTCTATTCCATATTTTTAAGATTTAATATTGCAGTCTTATTCCAAATATTTTGATGTTTTAAAAATCTAATATGTATTCATCTTTATTTTTTAAGTATATTTTATTTATTATTTTTCCTTTTCACCTCATATTTTTTATTTTTTTCTTAATTTAGTTTCATATGTGTATTAAATGAGATTATTTTGATCAAATTATATCAAAATTTATATTATTTAATAATTTTTAAAATATGGAAATAACCTTGAACTTCAAAAGATATTGAACAAAAAGTGTACTACTCACTCTTTTATATATTTTTAATGTTTTAACTTTTTGATGTTATTGAAAATCTTTTAATATTTGAAAAACTTAATATACATTTATACTTTAGTAGTTTAGTTTTAAAATTGTATCAAATTTTATGTCATTTAATAATTTCTTTAAACTATGTATATAACCTTAAACATCAAAAAATATTCAACAAAAGTCTAGTACTCATTCTTTTACATATCTTTTGATGTACATAACCTTAATATTTGAAAAAACTTAATACACAGTAATACTTTAGTTTTAATTATACTCTTCTTCGCGACACATTTCTCTACTTCTTTTAATTTAGGTTCTAATATTATTTTAGTCAATTATATTTAACTTTTATATCATTTATTGATTTTTTTAAATTGTGTGCATATAATTATTAATATTTAAATATTGAATTTAATGTGCCAATTAAAGGGCATTAACTTTTTTTCAATGAAATAAAACCAACAATTTGAATGAATTTAATAATAATTCAATTTGGAGATAATATATTAGGAAAGAATTTAATATATGTGCATAATTTATTTTTATTTTTACACTATCATTTAGGCATATTACTTTTAATTAGAAATTAGTAAGTTACTCGTGCATATGTATTGGACAATATTTTTTTGTCGGATGGTTCAAAACACATATATTAGTCGTGCATTATTATGATTAAGAACACACATGTTACCGTATGCATTCACATAGTTAACAACATATATATTAGTTGTGCATTCACATGATTCAAACATGCTCAAATACATAAGTAAAATAAATAACAATGATATTGTGAAACTACATATTAAATCAAAATTCATGTAATAGTAACACACCAAACATTGAGGATACAAAATAATTGGGGAGTTAAAAGTTTAAAACACAAAATGATCATTGATCTTCTTAAACACGAGAATGTAAGATAATCATATTTTTCAACAATACATTCTAACAATGAAAAAACTCTAAAATTGTAGGAGAGAGTTTGAACTTTAAATTAAGGAATAAACATATTAGCAAGAATCTAAAGAAAATATAAATATTGTGAGATGAAAAGATTTAGTAAAAGATAGTTTTGAGCGAATAAAAATAAATAAATGGGTTGAAAAAATATATTTGATATTGAGAAAATAACTAATAAATGATGATTTCATTAAAAATAAATACATTTAATAAAAATACTAACAATAAATAAGTAAATGTGTTGAAAGAATAAATTAATAAATATGACTTTACTATTAAAGATGTATTACAAATATGATATTGTCTAAAAAACTAATAAATACACAAATAATTTGTATTAATTTCTTATATATAGGTAATAGATGGAAAAAATAGCAATAATAAATGATAAATAGATTTTAATAGAAAAAAGAAAGGTTTGAGTTAGGTATTTTTAATAAAATAAAAATTGAAATGAAACTTTTCAGGAGGTTGAACAAGTTGAAATATTAAAAAGATTTTTTGATAATTTTTTTAAATGAGAAACTCTAGAAAATGAAATGTTTATATGTTTGAGCTAGAAAAATGACTTAAGTCACATGTATTTTAAGAAGAAATTAATGAGGTTATAACACATGAGAAATGATGTGCATTACACATGATGAAGGTTTTTGGGTGAGATTCCCCCACCTAACGAGTATCAAAGGTTCTAATATAATGAGGTGCATTCGAAAAGAATTTCGAATGGTCACATGAACTAAACAAAAAGTCACATGATACAATGTGTGAGAATTATGATAAAAATATGAACATGTTTTGAACGAGAAAAAAAGTATGGGCTCACAATATAAAAAATATTACATTGTTAATTAATACATATATATTATTGTTTTTCTCACACAACATTTTAGTATATAGTGAATTACACTCACATTATATGACTTTAAGTGAAATTACATAAATTATCTTTTTTCTTTTATATATGTATATAAATCAACATTGATTTATATACATGCATTATATTGACTACTCTTGTATGAGAGATTAATATATTTTTTAGCAAAAAATGAATGTACCAAAGTTAAACAAAATATGATTTATTGTATAGATAAATTCAAATAGTATAATAGTCGATGTGTTTTTGTTATTTTTGTTTCGTTACAAAATACTATAAGAGTTATTTGAAAAAACAGTTCCTTATAATTATTGATGCATTTTATAATCAACCTGAAGAGACAATCTCTTATATTATTTGGATATATATTTACATATATAATATTTTATTTAATTTAATTACACTCATATAATCTTCTTTTTGTTTAAAATATCTCACTCATCTCCTATACAAAGATAGTGAGTATAATGTAGATAATTTTATTTGTATTTTTAATTGCAAAATTGTTATTTTATATAAAAATGTTTTACCATATTATATTTTCGTTTGTTTTTTAGTATTTGTATATCATTTAATGGAGGTGATCCTTACTCATAAATTATGTGGAGTTTATATAGATACAAAAAAAAAAGTGGTGATTTGTATAATTTTATTAATTTTTTTAAATTATGTGCATATATTTATTAATATTTAAATATTGAATTTAATGTGCCAATTAAAGGGCATTAACTTTTTTCAATGAAATAAAACCAACGTTGAATGAATTTAATAATAATCCAATTTGGAGACAATATATTAGGAAAGAATTTAATATATGTGCATATAACTTTTATTTTTACACTATATATCATTGATCAATTAGAAATCAATAATAATTAATAAATATTTTATGATGTACTCGCAATATAAAAATTATTACATTATTAATACATTTATATGAAAAAAATGTTTTTCTCACACCATAATATACCATAGAGTGAATTATACTCATACACGTTAATTTAATTAAAATTACACAAATCACTTCTTATTTTTTTCACCTATATAAATCACTTATGATATATATTATTGATCATCCATATAGAAAGATATTAATGTCTTTTTGTTTTTTTGTTTCGTTACAAAATAATATAAAAGTGATTTGAAAAATAACTTCTTATAATTATTCATGCATTTTATGATGAACCAAAAATAATGAAGATACAATGTCTTATACTACTTGGATTTGTCTTTATAATATATCATATTTTGTTTAATTTAATTATACTTATAATATTCTTATTGTTTAAAATATCACACTCATCTCCCTATAAAGATAGTGAGTATAATGTAGTACATAAAGTAGGGATTCATATAAATACAAAAAAAAAGATTTATAATTTATATAGTTTCATTAAAATTCAAATATATTAATATAATTTACTCTTTATCATATAAGCATAAAAGATGAATAATATATCATTAATGAAGTGTAAGAGAAAAAGTTCTAGAAATATATCAGTCTAATATTATGATTTAGAATTAAAGATAATGTGTAAGGTAACATTGATATATCTACAAGCTTTTACCCCCACTTTATTTTATAAAATATTTACGGAAAATTCTATGTTAAACTTTATATCTTTTATAAATAGTTATTTCTTACTAATTATTACTTAAACTTTAATTATTTATAAAATTGATTTTTTGAAAAGATGATATTTTATTTGAGATAATGTCAACTAATTAAGTTTAAGTAGTTATTAGGAAAAAATATATTTTATAGTAACTATTTATAAAAAAACATAAAATTTAGAGAGGTTTTATACAACTTTTTCCCGATCAAAATTGTTTGGTCTTTGGCTATGGGCGAAGCAATTTTGTTGCACAATAAAAGTATAAAAAAATTCCCAACTAATAGCAAGCAACCAGTAGGAAATATCTGGATGAAGGAAATGATTAATGCCCAAGTGTTTCTATCCTATAGGTTTTAATTAAAAAAGTAATGGAGTACGATAATACGTCCTCTACAATTTCTCTTCCTAGTTGAGATACTCATAATACACAATTTACCTTGGACCTTGAGTAAATTCCAAAAAAAAAAACAAATATGTATTGGGTTCTAAAGTGTCATAGAATGCACTACAAATATATATTGCCCTAAATAATAAATATTTGATATTTTAATTAACATGATATATTTTCATTGATACATGATAAGTTTTGAGACAATACATCTTTATTATAGATACGGATGGGAATGAGTTTAGATGAGTATGAGTAATATATTACCCGGACTCGTCCCGTTACTTCATTTTTTGTACCCATATCTGCCCCAGACCCATGTTAATATCCAACGAGTCTGCTACTCATGGGTCCTTGGGTACCCGACAGATCTACGGGTACCCACAAATTCAAAAACATTACAAATAATTTATGTAATTGTGTGTTTGCTTCCTACAATCTTATATGTTATTTAGGTAATCAATAAGAGAAAGAATTATAAAAAATATTTATTAACACATTTTAAATTTTCTATTTCAATATTATGATATAAAATATTGAATTATACATATAAATTAACAACATCACATCACTACTCAATAATATAACATCACTGACATCAATGTTTAACAATTTTTAACATCATAACAATCACATTTATGAATTAACAATATAACATTATATATTAACAATATATATAAGAAGGAATAGCAGGTCCAGGTATCTGTGGATCTGGGTACCTCATTACTAGACCCAGACTCATCCAACAATGAATCTTAAAATCTTGGACCTCAATTATCTGCAAATCCAAAACATGGATCCAAACTCAACCCATAGTAGATATTTTTTGCAAATAACTATAGGTCCGGGTACATATTTACATCCCTAATTATAGAATATGAGCTTTATCTTCTCACCACATGAATACATCAAATGCTAGGTTCCTGTGAGGTCCAAACAAATGACTATGTATTTATTAAAACCTTGAAAAAGAATCATCTATAGGAGAAATTCAAGTTATTGTTTTTACATTTAAATTGAATAATAAAAGTGTTATATGATTATATATAAGAACAAAATGTCTTACCATTTTATTTTTTCTTTTTTTTATATATTTGACTTTTCAGTACTAAAAGAGATGCTAACTCAATAAGAGGGTAGGTGATTTATTAAGAGTTTGAGGCTAAATCTCACAACAATGCTACTACACGGGAATTAGATCCTTGTCATATCGGTAGCATTAGTTGTGTTAATCTACTGTGTTTGGTAACACCACCACCGAAAAGGTTAAAAGATACTTGATTAGAAGGTGCTAAGTTTTGGTGTTTGGTAAACCTACTTATTTCTATAAACTATGAGTTTATAAGCTTATAAGATTATGATACTCTGTATCTCTTTGATTTAGTTAACTTATTATTCATCTGATCTTTATTATAATACATCATCTAAAATATTTTGATGGTTCTTTTATAAGATACTTTACATTTTATGTGGTATTTAATATTTTTCCCTCAATTGCTCTATGTCAACCTTTTATTGTTGTACTATCAATTATAATATTATCATATTATTTAAAAGATAAAGAAAAATAACTATTTTTAATATTGGTAAATACAATTTAATCAAAATTGTCTTATGAGTTAATTGTTCCAAAAGAAAGTTGTAACAACAATCACACTTTCTTCTCTTAATGATAAGGGTTGAAGTAGTGTTAAGGGACGAGAAGTTATAAATAATTCTTTCCTTAAAAAAAGTTCGGTTTTGTTTAGCTTGTGGATTGAACAGCACGATACAAGGTATCTTGTTTTCTTCACTTGCATTTTTAAAATTTTCCAAAACACGTTTCTGAAATTTTATAGAAACACTTTTGGGCTTTTGGCCCTCTAAGATTAAAAAATCCGCTAAATATCTCTTCTTCTTTTTTTCAAAAAATGACTTTGATTATTGGCATTTGATTTCTCAGCATTACCAAAATCAAAATTTTCCGTATAAAAATTTCAGGAACCAATTTGTTTTTTTATATGCTTTTGTATGGCCATGACAAAGTATTCAGTTTGAAAACTAACATATTGCCTGTTAGTATCAATTATGAAAATTAAATCAATTTAGATGTATTCTTTCTTGTATAATGAATCATTTCTATCATCAATCATAAATGAATCATTTTTTTTGGGTGTGGGTATACATTTTAAAAAGGTGATGGTTAAGGTGTCAATTAATTTTGGACATCACCAATGTCATTTTTAATAATCCAATTATCTTGTAACACATAAAATAAGTGATTAGGATGGAGGCGTAGTGTTCAACATACATATCAATATATTATATTTGTTTGATCTTATTCATAAACTTAACCATCTTATTGATTTGGCTGCTCAAGACCTTGTGAGAATATGAAGTCCAAAATTTTATTCTAATGACAAGGAACAAATGCTTTAAAAAAGTCAATTAGGGTTCTTCTTATAATTTAAGTGCTAATTGTGACATAAAATAAAGAGTTTAAAATCTGTGCAATGATAATGTAAAGATTTTTACACTATTAACATATCATTCATTATTAATTTATAATACTTTTATTTGAGAGTCAATAGTTGTTAATAAAATATATGATTTACTGACAGTGTAAATCTCAGTGTATATATATTAAATCCTAAAATAAATTTTATTGGTTATTCTATAATAATTTTAGTCAACATTCCCTAATTGTTTTGTTTAAACCATACATATCCTTTAGCGACATGGACAAGTAAAATCATTATAATATAACAAACCACTCATCCAAATACTCAATTGGATTAGCTAGTTATAAAACAATCCTTGCATATGATAATTATATAAAGGTAAAATAGTTGAGGATTAAAGAAATATCTAAAGATTACATAATCATTGCGTCATTAACTATTAATTTCATTTATTTTTTCAAAAAGTCAATTATAATTAATATTAATGATAAATGATGCAATAATAATGTATAAAACATATTCAATATATACATTTTTTTTTCTATCTTTTATGTCACAAAGATTATTGGGTCATTAGAAATATTACCAATTGCTCACATATCTGATGGGCACGAATAATCACCCATAATTATAAGTCTTTTTAAGACTGTGAAGCTATTTCAAGAATGTACCGCCAGCATGTTCAAATAAAGCGAAAAAAAGAAGAGGAAAGGAAAGTTGACCACTAATATAAAAATGAAAGGAAACTTGAAAAGCCAACTTTGTGGCGTCATAATACATAATTAAACAATTTTAGTGATTTGTTTAGCCTTAACAAAAAATGGTAAACGCCTACCAGCAGAAAAGTGGTTGGTAGTTGCTCAGACCATGTCTTACAATGTCCAATTGTCCATATATTAAGGTTTTTAGAGTTGTCGAAATCGTATCGTAATCACATTTGTCGATAATTATTTGAAACGTCAAGATTTTGGTAGTTCCGAAATCACAACCCCTCCTAACATAGTAACAAAAAATTTATATTTCCATGCTTTATTTATAGTTTACAATTCATTGTTGCTCTCTAAAATCTTAACTCCCTCACACTGCTTTAGGTTGGTGTAACTTCACGTGTGTATTAGTCTCTTCACTTAATTCCATATCCTCCATTATTTTCCAATTGTTTATCTCTCTTTCTTCTATGGATGAAAGCTATGGAATTATATTTTTTCTGTTTTTTAGATAAGCCATGGCTGTAAAATTTCATACCCAAATAAGTTTTGATTTTTCATGAAAACAAACAAGAAATAAAGTTGACTTTGATTTTGGTTATTGTTTAGAACAACTGGTATTGAATAACTATATATTATAGGAGTTTGTATCTATTTGTGTGTGTATAAGATATAACTATATACAATATTTATCAATAGAATAAGTTCCTGCTGCAACTGTTGTTGTCAAGTAATTGTGAAATAAATCAGGATTTTTGCTTTCTTTCTAAAATGTATTGTTTCTCTTTGCACACAATCTCATGATCTTTAGAGGTGAAAACAGATTTTCAAGTTGTTGAAAGCTATTGATTATTTCAACTTGATTCTCAGTTATATATTTTACAGCATTAGAGTTTGATCAATTGGAGCACCAGAGTTATAGTGTGATGACTTGTTGCTCTCATCTTTTCACAAAAAAAGGGTCCTTCTCAGCCACGCGATTCACAGGGATTGATATAGGTATGCTGCTAAGAAATGTAATACATTATTTTTTGTAATATGTACTTGAACACAGATTTTCATCAATATTCTTTAGCTTTATTAAAGTATTTTACTCAATTGAATTTTTCTAACACTTGTTTCATTGTATGCAAGAATCACCTAATGATTTTTTTAATAGAACTTTTCATCTTGAGAAACGGCTTGGTTGAGCGAGATTGTTGCACTAGTCTATGATAGCATGCTACATTCTTTGAAGCATGAGAACAATTTTCATATACTGTGTTTTTATTAACAGATATATCCAAGAATTTAATGTGTTCCAAATGTTCCATGCTTAATAAATTTAATACATCCATGTTGCTACAGATATTTCAGAAATCCAGAATGTCAATTTTTACACTTACAAAGAATTGCGAGTTGCCACGAAAGGTTTTAGTCTTGCAAACAAGATAGGGCAGGGAGGTTTTGGATCAGTGTATAAGGTAATTGCAGCAGCAACTAAGTCACATATTTAGAAAGGTCTTGTTATGTTTCTAATAAGATTTCGATTTCAGTGATTTGATAACTTTCTCCGCTAAACAGGGAAAGCTGAGAAATGGTTCTCTGGCAGCTATAAAGGTTTTATCAGCCCAATCAAGACAAGGGGTCCGCGAGTTCTTGACAGAAATCAAGGCGATTACTAGCATAGATCATGAGAATCTAGTTCAATTGTATGGATGCTGTGTGGAAGAAAATCACAGGATTTTGGTATATGGATATCTAGAAAATAACAGCCTAGCACAAACACTTCTTGGTAAGTAAACTTCTCACATTTGATAATAGCCTACTACAACTATCCTAGTGATAACTGATAAGTATTCATTCCTCATGATTCTATAGGTGGAGGCCACAGTAGCATCCAATTCAGTTGGATTGTGCGGCGGAATATTTGCATTGGAATTGCCCGCGGCCTTGCCTTCCTTCACGAGGAGGTTCGTCCACATATTATTCATAGAGATATTAAAGCAAGCAATGTACTACTTGACAATGATCTCCAGCCCAAAATTTCGGATTTTGGTCTTGCAAAGTTTATTTCACCAAACTTGACACACATTAGCACATGTGTTGCTGGAACAGCGTAAGATCACTCCTCTGGCTTCAATTTTTGGACAATTTTTAATTATATCAGGAATTTCCAGATTTTGGATTTCTGAAGTTTACTAACATTTTTTTCTTCATTTTGTTCCTAATATGCCCCATTTTGGATTTTGTAGTGGTTATTTGGCACCTGAGTATGCAATACGAAGTCGAGTGACAAGAAAATCAGATATATATAGTTTTGGAGTTTTACTACTAGAAATTGTTAGTGGGAGACCTAACACTAACAGACGTTTACCAGCCGAAGAACAATATCTGCTTACAAGGGTAAAGACCCCGTTTCTTTTGGCACATACTACATAAGTAAGAATAGTTAGTTACTTAGTTGTACTTGAGGATTTAAGTTGTAGTGAGTGAAATATTGCATGAGATTGACATGTTGACAGAGAATTTTATTCTTGGTGCTCCTTTAAGGCCACTTCAATTTCTTTATCCCTCTATTAGTTTAAGATATGATGAGATCCCATATTAGCTATCTGTTACATTTCATATACAATAGGAGCGTTGGTTTAAATGTTAACCTTTGAAGTTGCAACTTTTAGAAGATTGAGGCTTATGGGTGGACTCGAGAGGTTTCGGCATAGAGCTGTTATATTATATCCTGAAAACAAGTTAATTTGTTCAAATGACATGGTTAATTATGTCTTCTAAGTTGCATTCCTAATATTTTTACTGTTATCAAGAGGGCATCCATTACTGTAAGTGTTTGCCAAGAAGTTTATCAATGTGCTTGCTATAAAATATGAAGGTAATCAGTATAAATGCAGTATAGTCATTCTAAGAGAATGAGCTCTTGTAGTATAAATTTTTTTGAACATAAGGCAACCTGAGAATGATTTATTTTTTAGTGTGGAGGAGTGAATTCTTATTCCCTTAAAGTGGCAAATTCTATATGGTATCAAGGGTTTCCACCAAACATCATATATATCTTGCACTTGAATTGCAAATGAGTTGTGTTACTAATAGGATATTATTGTTGAGAAAGCAATGATAAAATAGAGTAATGTTATTCTCACACTTCTTTGCACACTCATGCTATAATCATTCATTAGAAGACTTTTGTGTTGTAAACAACAATGAGTATATGATAAATGATTAGGATTTAGGTGTAAAAGGTTGTGCGATAAAAAGCGGCGACAATAACATTTTGTGCCTTGTAGGCGTGGAATTTGTATGAGAAAGGAGAGCTAGAGAGTTTGGTGGATTCCTTTCTAGATGGAGATGTCAATGTAGAGGAATCAATCAAGTTTTGTAAGATTGGTCTTGTATGCACACAGGATTCGCCTCAGCTTCGGCCTCATATGTCTACTGTGCTTAAAATGCTTAATGGTGAAAAGGATGTGAATGTGAAGAACTTGACTAAACCAAGCATGATATTTGAATTTTTGGAAGCCATAGATGAAGAGAAACAGAAAGGCAAGGCTGAAATAACAAACACATCTATGTTTACTGATTCAAGGAAGCTAGATGATTCTTCATCAGGAACTGATACCTCTTTTGCTACCATGACCTTCACTTCAATTTATGACCGAAGCAATTGATTTGAATATTACTTAACTTTGCATCTGGTCCTTAGTTCCTCCTCAATCTATTTTCTGTTCTTGCTATAAACTAAACTTAAACTTTGTTTCTATACCTTCTTCTCATACATATTTATTCAATGATGATGAACCCATTTTTTAGAATCTTTCAGTTTGTTGTACAGAGAGGGATATACTTTTTTGTTTGTTTGTAAAATTGGATTGTAATTGGTCTAGGCCATATATGATGAAATATTTACTTTTGGCTTGGTTGGTAATGGCTCTTATGCTTGGTCATTGTTTAAGAATAATGCTGTGCTGCACCATGAGCTACCCGAGTATTATAGAATGATATATAAACCTTGTTGCCGGTAACAACTTGTCTCCGAATTGTGATAGAATATAGTTTGAAGTACAAACATAGTAAAATGGTATACAAATACAAATGTTCTGTATACTTCAAAATGCGGCCATGAGGTGCACATTATTATATATTGTAGTATTTTGTCAAGAATCTTGTCACTTGATTGCTATGTTCTATTTATGTTTGTCAACATTTCCATGATTCATCTGTTTTATTCCTGTTAATGGAACTCAACTTGTTTCTGTTCTACAATAGGAAAAGGAGCTGAATAATTTTTATAATCAGAACAACAATAATAATAACAGGGTTTCCTTGTTCATTTGAGTGTAAATAAAGCAACAACAGTAACAAGTGCTTGTTACTTTGAAAACTGTTGGAGATGTTTTGGTTCAGTTACATCTGAAGCAAAGAATAACAAAACAAAACACACTATACCCCATTAGGAAGGGTGACATTGCAGCGAAATTGGTCTGTTTTTGTGACATATTCAGACCCTTCCTGTCATTAGAACTTTTTTCCATTCACAATTTGTATGCATCTGCTTTTAGAGTGCTCATCATAAGCAAATTCAACATTGAACATTATCTTCACCACCTTTGTTGCAGATACAGTTGATTGAATTCCCATATTTAATAGAAAACTTCAAGTTTGAGGAAGCATTTGTAATAGACAGAAAATAAAAAATACAATTTCCAAAAACAGATAATCCTTACAATAAAATCATGAAGAGATTACTCGATGAGCTCCCACATTCTTATTTTCTTGTATTAAGTTTACAATTTTATTTGAGAAAAAATATAGATCTGCATTATCAGAATTTAAGAATTATTCTTATCTTGTTCACCACTATTGATATTCTTAGAGAAGGAACATGTTCTTCTACAATAACAAATTCTTAGAGGAAAGAGTGACTCTAATTTTATTGTGAATGGTGTATTGGTGTGTGATACATTGTTAGACCAATTTAAGAAGAAACGATGGTTCATAAATGGAGTTCACAAATAGTTGATGTTCATAATGGAAGTGTAAAAAATACAAAATAATAGATAGGTCACATTTAAGAACAAAAAATTGGTTTGGTGATGATGATGCTCTAATGATCGGTCGAATAAAAAATGACATCGACGTGAGAGAGTAGCCTTTTCTTTACAAAGAAACAGAGTAAAGGAATTAAGCATAGGAGCTGTAGTCCTTAGCCATGTAAAAGGGTGGATATCATGAGATTAAACTATTCAACCAAGTTCCCTATTCTACAACCAACAAACTATCAATTTTGGTTACCTGGTTGCCTTGTTCTACATACACCTAATCAACTATTTGTTCCAAACTTCCAATTTCCAACTAAGAATCTAAAACCTTCATAGAAACTTCCAAGTAAATTAGTTATCAGAGTATGCCGCAGAATCCTGATCAGTGAATTTTGCCTTTTTGTCTCTAGCAGCTTGGATTTGATCAGCAAGTGATACTTCTTTCTGCATTTTTTCTCTCTTGATGAGCTCTAAATCCAATTTCTTGTACCTTGATAAAATGGAACTGAAGATGTCTCCTTCTCTAGCTGTTTGACTGTTGACGGTTTTGCTTATGAGAATCTAGAAACAGGACAAACATGCCATCATTTGAAGTAAAAATAAGGTATAGATAAACATATGTCGTCATGTTAGAATGTCTTGTCGGAAAAAAATGTTAGAAAGAATATAAAAATAAAGGTCATGTTAGATAGCTATGCTATAGATGCTTATGACTTATGAGCATTATATAGTACTTTTAAAAAGGTTGATTTTGATACTACTATCAGAATGGCATTCCCATGAAAAATGGCTTCTTACTCGACTTTTCTCACTCCCTGGTACAAAGCCAAATAACAGTGAGGTTTAAGGTCCCAGTAGGATAGCAAAGAGTGGAAGTGTTTTAAACTGACATAGCAGAAAATCAGTTACAGGACTTAACAGTTGAATTTCGGTTTCTACACTTAAAAAAGGATATTTGTGATGCGTTCTCCCTTAAACATGGGATGCACACAAAAGCCCAAAATTTTAATTCACTTTCAATCTCAATAAGTATGCTGCTCTTGTTTTAATTGCTTCATCAAGTTGCATCTATATATAGCCAGTGAGTGAGGAAATATAAGGCCTACCTTTGTTAACTTCGGCTGAAGTTTGACCTCTTGCCCAACTTGCAAGTCACCTTTGCCTTCCTTTACTTTTCTACATGGTTGACTCTTTATAACCCCTCTTGCTTTAGTCCTATCTTGTCTACCTTTTTTTATTTGAGTGAGAATTACCTTTTTTATTGCTTTTTTCTGGGCTACTTTCTTCGCATTTGCCTTTACCATCTCTTTTGCCTTTGCTTTCTGTGCAGTACGCTGAAGCTGATAGTCGAGAAACATTTCTTTCTGTATCTTTTCATAGCTATCCCAGTTTAGTTCTTGTTCACTACCCCCTCCTTTCTTAGCTGCTTTCGCTATGCTTTCTTCCCATGCCTCGGTGAATTTCTTTGCTCCAGCAACTTCTTTTCCCTTTTTCTCAGCCTGCAGAAGTTTTCGGAGCTCGAACTGTTGTTTAATCTTATCGTAGCTATCCCAGTCTAGCTCTTCCTGACCACTCTCTCCTTTCCTGGCTGCATTTGCTATGTTTTGTTCCCATGAACACACCCATTTCTCCCCCAATCGCTTTGACTTCAAACGCTCTTGCCAAACCCGCCTCTGTGAATAACTTATTTTTGCCTTGATTTGATCACTGCAGGGAGGTTGATAAACATTAGAGAAGGCATTGCCGTTGACAACATTCATTTAATATTCATATCAAAGATCAACATTCAAGACAATCTAATTTTTTGTCAAATACTAATTACCAATGAGCACAAAGTTTCCTTAAGAATAGCTTTCAGGTGTATGTTTCTCTAAGCCAAATACCTTAAAATATTAACTATTAAGCCATTATTGCTCATGCCATTCCATCATAGTTGTGTACAATAGTAACTTCTATAAGTACAAGTACACTAGAGTAAAAACCCATTTCTTCAATCTCAACACCTTTTCCTTTCCATGCCACCCTTTCTGTATTAACAAAATAGTAATCCTCTTTTAGTGAAGTATTTCAAAATTATGGACTCCATGAGGAGTCTAAGACTCTATGTTTGTTCTTTTTTGTTTTCCCACCTATAAGATATAACTTTCCACTATTAAATTATGATCCGTTTTGAGGAGGCATAAAGATAAACAATATGACATATATATATATATACACTTATCAATTATTCACCAAGGTGAAACTTCTTTTACCCACATAAATCACTCGGAAATTCCTAACATATACCTATGGGCACGGGGATGTTCAGCCATCTTCTTCCTTACCTGAAAATTTGTTAAGGAGAGGATGGAAAAGTGAATATAAATTACTATGTGAATCAAGAGAAAGGAAATACCAAGCAACATAAAACTATTCTTTTGCGAGGCAGCTAGCATTTGAATTTCGAAGACTTGCAATGCTTAAAGGAAGGAGCTCAGAACACAAATAGTCTCCCTTTGTCTTAAAAATATATCATTGCAATTATCTGGCATGATATTACTTAACAGGAGAAATACTCCAAAAACTGAATGAATCTTACTTGACTTCACCTTGGGGCTCCTCAATGCCTCTAATGTTCTTTGCCTGATGCGTTCACGCGTTTCTGCCATGTTTGCTTTATCACTTACAATAGCCAACTATAAGGTATATCAATGTCCAATTAAATGTAAAGTGTAAACTACCTGCAGTGTGTTTCCTTCCTTTGTTCCAAGGAACTTTTCCTTTGTTTGCAAGTCCTATTCTCATTCTTCTAATCCTCTCCTTAAGAACTTCTTCACTGAGAGATTTTAGAGAGTCTCTAAGGCCAACAACAACTTCATTCTCATTGTTTAAATAAATCTCTTCAGAAGAATCAACACTTAGTTTAGACTGATTGTACTCTTGAACATGAGATACTTCTCCATCATCAACACTTATCTGCAAACCTTGAAATGGGAGAACAACCCTTTGGGAGGAACAAACAAATGTTAATTTGAAGGTTTCAGTCTTCTTCACCATAGACACTAGTTGAGGATACAATTGCAGTGTTGTTGGAGGACAAAATGTACATGTGCAACCCACCACATTGGTCAAGGACAACCTTGTACCAGTAATAAAAATCTTAATTACTTAGAGAATACAAGGCACAAAGCAAAATGATTGAAAAATGCTAACTCACTTATACATGGTAAATATTCAACTAACTACACATACCCATGAAGAATTTTTTTATCATACACTTAAAAAAATAATAAAAATTGTATTTTTCATGATATTCATATTGCATAATGCATACAATGTCACAAGTCATGACAACTGAATTGGAATAAAGAAGAGAGAGAGAGAGAGGGATAGATTACAGTGAGTTAAAGTGGAACATGTTTGTTAAAGTAAAGTGGTGGTGTTGTCCAATGGGAATGAATGAGGTGGAACTCAGCAACTGGCTGCTATCTTCTCTAACCGTATCCAAATCCAAACTTCTTTGCAAATCATACTTTTTCACTGTACTAAGCTTTCTCTATGTCATAAGAATATTTACCATTGGGCTGGACCATTGTTTTTCGGCCTTTGATTGTTGTAATAAGCCCGTATTTGTATCCCAATTCAAAAACATTCAAAAAATAGTGTATACAATGCAAAAATTATAAACTCTATCGGTGCATAATTTAATATTCATATTTCATTTCATTGGAACCCAATAAATATTGATCAAGTGGTATAAAATCCAACTGAATTTTTAATATTAATAGTTTGATTCCTGTGAGCAACACTGGTTGAGAGGAGCCGTCATTTCCCTAAAAGAGATTTGTTAGTTTCATTGAATATCTAGTAAGTACCAAAATTGATTTACTTTCATTGAATATTTTATTTTATAAAACAATACAAATAAAAAAGAGAATAATGTATATCCTCGTATCAAGAGATAATTCATTTCTCCTCTAGTCAGTAAAAATGTGACATATATGCTATTTTGTTTATTTTTAAAAATATTTTTATAGAAAATGATGAAACATGATATATGTCATATTTTTACTGATAAAAGAATATCACTTATCTTCTTATACCAGAATACCCCATTCCCAATAAATAATGAACAGTTAATATGTTTGAATCTGTGCACATATATTACAATCGTATATTTAATGATATAGTATGCATGTATACACAAGAGAGGCTGAAAGCGTTATATTAGGCCCAACCCAAACCGAGACTCAGAAACATACATATATTCACCAACTCGGTCCTCCACTCCATCGCCACTCTCATCATCACTACTCTCTCTCTCGAGAGTGCTCTAAATCAGGAATCTAGGGTTAGGGTTTAACCGCTTCATCATCCTCTTCTTCAATCTCATCCTCACAATTATAATTCACATGGCTATGCCAATGAGTATCCCTATAGATCCAACCAAGAAACGGAAACTCGAAGAAAACGGTTTCTCCACCGTGGATTCAGATCTCGTCACACTCTCATCCTCTGACGCCCGCAAGATCATTGAGCGTTTCACCCAAGAACAGCTCCATGACATCTTACAAGACGCCACCGTCCGCCACCCCGACGTTCTCGCCGCTGTTCGCTCCGTCGCCGATACAGACCAAACACAGCGCAAGCTCTTCATTCGCGGCCTCGGTTGGGACACAACAACGGATGGCCTCCGGTCTCTTTTCTCCGCTTACGGTGACCTCGAAGAGGCCGTCGTCATCCTCGACAAGGCCACCGGGAAATCAAAGGGCTACGGCTTTGTCACGTTCCGCCACGTCGATGGTGCACTCCTTGCTCTTAAGGAGCCTAGTAAGCGCATTGATGGGCGCGTCACTGTAACGCAGCTAGCTGCGGCTGGGAATTCAGGGAACACTACTAACACAGCAGATATTGCGCAGCGTAAGATTTATGTTGCGAATGTGCCACCGGATCTTCCTGCAGATAAACTTCTTGCACACTTTTCGATATATGGGGAGATTGAGGAGGGGCCGTTAGGGTTTGACAAGCAGACTGGAAAATCAAAGGGTTTCGCGCTTTTTGTGTATAAGTTGCCTGAGGGGGCACAGGCGGCGCTGGTAGAATCAGTGAAGAATGTGGAAGGGAGACAGCTGAACTGTAAACTAGCAATAACAGATGGGAAGCAAGGGAAGCGTGGTGCTGGTGGAGTTGGTGTGCAGGATGGGGTTCAGGGTCATGGGAATGCTCATGGGCATGGTGATGGAATGGGGATGGCTCCACAGTCGTCTGTGCCTGGTTCGTATGGTGGTCCCGTTGGTGGCAATATAAGTTCATATGGTGGTTTTCCAGGTCAGCCTCCGATGGGTGGTCACCCGTTGAATTCATCGGTTGGTTCCTTGGGTTCAGTGGCTAATCAGGCTCCACCGTCATCTCTTGGTGCTGCTGGTGGGTATGGGTCTGGTGGTGGGTATGGGTCTGGTATTGGTGGTCATTATGGAGGATACGGTGGAGGCCCTGGTTCGGCGGGTTTTGGTGGTTCTGGTTATGGAGGAGTTGGTGGCGGTGTTGCTGGTGGTGGTGGGGCTGGTGGTGTGGGTTCTGGTCTGGGAGGCGTGGCTAGTGGTTTGGGAGGTGTGGGTGGTGGTTTAGGAGGCGCAGGTTCTTTGTATAAATTGCCGGGTTCAGGTGGAATACCTGGTGGTGGGTACGGAGAGAGTGGACATTATAGTTTATCAGCTTCATCTGGGTACCAGAATCAGCATCACCCTCCTTCGGGAGCGTCATCAGTACCTAGAGTTCCACCCGGTTCTATGTATCCAAATGTTCCTCCTTATTACTGAGGTAATCTTTAATTATTTTTTAGCCTTTATAATATTTCTCTGTTCCTGATTGTTAGCGTGTTTCTCTGATTGCTTCCAGTGCAATTCTTGTTATCCTTTTACTCTAAATTGTTTTTTGTATGTGTAAGTATGCATAATGTTTCTTTGTGATTTGCTATTCAACCTTGTTTTAGTTTTAGCATTATTAGATTGTGTGTAATTTGTTCATGAATAATTATCTGGTCCAGCAATATGTCAAAATGCACTGATTCCTTATAACTATAATACCCATACATTCTATTAACACAATGTTCCAATTAGCTTACCTTAGTAGTTGTTGATGACAATATGACAACTGTGATCCTTGAAAGTTGCACATTTGGTTTTCTTTATAGATATGGGGTGAAGTGCATGAACATACAAATGTCAATCAAGATTTTTCCTTGTTGAGTAGGTGGAGATCTGGGCTTTGTCTTAACATATAGGCATAGTACAATATAATTTCCATTCTTTTGGTTATAGGAAGGGGTGAAGAGATTTGGGTAAAATGACAGATTCAATACAAATTCTTGATTTAACAAAAAAAAGAAGCCCCCCCCCCCATTACAATCTTTTTGCTACTCGTTGTATAATTATTTTATTACTAACTGCTTGACATAAAATCTGAAGTTGGAGTTAATATCCGTCTTGTCAAAACTCTATGCCTTGTGTCCTTTACCCACTTCATCTTGATTCATAGAAATAACTTTAGTACCGATGGCCACTTCGGTGTGGCCTGTGTTTTTGGGCATTTTTATTTGTTTGTTGGGTTTTGCTCAGCTTGTTCTGGTTCAGACCGTTCTTCATTTTTGTAGTTTTTAAGTTTATTTTTCCTATTCTTGCCTTTTGTAGTTGCATTGTATGTTGTTTATTTTTTGTGTTTAGTTGTTGACTTTGTAGTTTAATGCTTTTTGGTATTTTTACTGATAAAAGAATATCACTTATCTTCTTATACCAGAATACCCCATTCCCAATAAATAATGAACAGTTAATATGTTTGAATCTGTGCACATATATTACAATCGTATATTTAATGATATAGTATGCATGTATACACAAGAGAGGCTGAAAGCGTTATATTAGGCCCAACCCAAACCGAGACTCAGAAACATACATATATTCACCAACTCGGTCCTCCACTCCATCGCCACTCTCATCATCACTACTCTCTCTCTCGAGAGTGCTCTAAATCAGGAATCTAGGGTTAGGGTTTAACCGCTTCATCATCCTCTTCTTCAATCTCATCCTCACAATTATAATTCACATGGCTATGCCAATGAGTATCCCTATAGATCCAACCAAGAAACGGAAACTCGAAGAAAACGGTTTCTCCACCGTGGATTCAGATCTCGTCACACTCTCATCCTCTGACGCCCGCAAGATCATTGAGCGTTTCACCCAAGAACAGCTCCATGACATCTTACAAGACGCCACCGTCCGCCACCCCGACGTTCTCGCCGCTGTTCGCTCCGTCGCCGATACAGACCAAACACAGCGCAAGCTCTTCATTCGCGGCCTCGGTTGGGACACAACAACGGATGGCCTCCGGTCTCTTTTCTCCGCTTACGGTGACCTCGAAGAGGCCGTCGTCATCCTCGACAAGGCCACCGGGAAATCAAAGGGCTACGGCTTTGTCACGTTCCGCCACGTCGATGGTGCACTCCTTGCTCTTAAGGAGCCTAGTAAGCGCATTGATGGGCGCGTCACTGTAACGCAGCTAGCTGCGGCTGGGAATTCAGGGAACACTACTAACACAGCAGATATTGCGCAGCGTAAGATTTATGTTGCGAATGTGCCACCGGATCTTCCTGCAGATAAACTTCTTGCACACTTTTCGATATATGGGGAGATTGAGGAGGGGCCGTTAGGGTTTGACAAGCAGACTGGAAAATCAAAGGGTTTCGCGCTTTTTGTGTATAAGTTGCCTGAGGGGGCACAGGCGGCGCTGGTAGAATCAGTGAAGAATGTGGAAGGGAGACAGCTGAACTGTAAACTAGCAATAACAGATGGGAAGCAAGGGAAGCGTGGTGCTGGTGGAGTTGGTGTGCAGGATGGGGTTCAGGGTCATGGGAATGCTCATGGGCATGGTGATGGAATGGGGATGGCTCCACAGTCGTCTGTGCCTGGTTCGTATGGTGGTCCCGTTGGTGGCAATATAAGTTCATATGGTGGTTTTCCAGGTCAGCCTCCGATGGGTGGTCACCCGTTGAATTCATCGGTTGGTTCCTTGGGTTCAGTGGCTAATCAGGCTCCACCGTCATCTCTTGGTGCTGCTGGTGGGTATGGGTCTGGTGGTGGGTATGGGTCTGGTATTGGTGGTCATTATGGAGGATACGGTGGAGGCCCTGGTTCGGCGGGTTTTGGTGGTTCTGGTTATGGAGGAGTTGGTGGCGGTGTTGCTGGTGGTGGTGGGGCTGGTGGTGTGGGTTCTGGTCTGGGAGGCGTGGCTAGTGGTTTGGGAGGTGTGGGTGGTGGTTTAGGAGGCGCAGGTTCTTTGTATAAATTGCCGGGTTCAGGTGGAATACCTGGTGGTGGGTACGGAGAGAGTGGACATTATAGTTTATCAGCTTCATCTGGGTACCAGAATCAGCATCACCCTCCTTCGGGAGCGTCATCAGTACCTAGAGTTCCACCCGGTTCTATGTATCCAAATGTTCCTCCTTATTACTGAGGTAATCTTTAATTATTTTTTAGCCTTTATAATATTTCTCTGTTCCTGATTGTTAGCGTGTTTCTCTGATTGCTTCCAGTGCAATTCTTGTTATCCTTTTACTCTAAATTGTTTTTTGTATGTGTAAGTATGCATAATGTTTCTTTGTGATTTGCTATTCAACCTTGTTTTAGTTTTAGCATTATTAGATTGTGTGTAATTTGTTCATGAATAATTATCTGGTCCAGCAATATGTCAAAATGCACTGATTCCTTATAACTATAATACCCATACATTCTATTAACACAATGTTCCAATTAGCTTACCTTAGTAGTTGTTGATGACAATATGACAACTGTGATCCTTGAAAGTTGCACATTTGGTTTTCTTTATAGATATGGGGTGAAGTGCATGAACATACAAATGTCAATCAAGATTTTTCCTTGTTGAGTAGGTGGAGATCTGGGCTTTGTCTTAACATATAGGCATAGTACAATATAATTTCCATTCTTTTGGTTATAGGAAGGGGTGAAGAGATTTGGGTAAAATGACAGATTCAATACAAATTCTTGATTTAACAAAAAAAAGAAGCCCCCCCCCCCATTACAATCTTTTTGCTACTCGTTGTATAATTATTTTATTACTAACTGCTTGACATAAAATCTGAAGTTGGAGTTAATATCCGTCTTGTCAAAACTCTATGCCTTGTGTCCTTTACCCACTTCATCTTGATTCATAGAAATAACTTTAGTACCGATGGCCACTTCGGTGTGGCCTGTGTTTTTGGGCATTTTTATTTGTTTGTTGGGTTTTGCTCAGCTTGTTCTGGTTCAGACCGTTCTTCATTTTTGTAGTTTTTAAGTTTATTTTTCCTATTCTTGCCTTTTGTAGTTGCATTGTATGTTGTTTATTTTTTGTGTTTAGTTGTTGACTTTGTAGTTTAATGCTTTTTGGTATGCTTTCTTTCCCTTGCTTGATATTGTGATGTGGATTGCATGCCCTTGACATTGGTTGTTTGTTTATGTGATTCCTAATGAGCAATGTTTTTTATTTGTATCAATAAGCATTTTTGCTTTACAATATATTTTCCTTTGGATGGTGGTTGTGAAATTTTGAATTGAGTTGAATGGGTGTTTGATTCAGGTTTATCATCACTTATTGGGCGCAGATGCTTTATGTACTTCTGGTGATTGCGTGATTGCAGACTATGTGCTCTGGTGTAATAATGAATGTCTTAGCCTGTCCATTTTGACTTCATCTGCTCCCTTGTTTAAGCTTTGATTCAGATGGTTGTTGTTAGTTAAAGTCACTGAGATAGAAGTTTTGTATTTTAGCGGGATGATCTGTGTTATTATTGCCATTACTTTAGTTATATAGCTCTGAATTCTGGTACTTAATTAGCTGAGTTTGAATTCAGACCTCTGCCTATTGAAAAATTCGACCCAATTTGTTCAATAGTTTCTATCGCATTTTATAATTTATATGCATTGGTTTTATGTTGATCTACAAATTTTCTTTGTATAATATAAGCTGCATTGTAACCATATGTAATGTGTAGTAGCTGCAAAAAAATGAGATTATTTCAATAAGGGTTTCGCTATCCATTGCCCTAGCGAGACTAAGGATTAATTGTTGTTGTTTGCTACCCATTGCCCTAAAAAGTTACCCTTGGAAATGATATATTAAATGTTGAAGAGTCAATGCTTTTAGTTTTTTAAGATTGACTAGACACTTTTGGTTCCTTAACCATTGCACTTGGGGCAATGGATAGCAAAATCCTTTTAATACTCACTCACCTCCTTTATAAGTCCTTTTTTCTGGAAACTTTTGTTCCTCAATTTTCATTCTCAAAGTTCAAGATTGTATTAATTGTTTTTTATCAATTATACCCTTACCCTAATTATTTGGTGACAACAATAATTGTGTTGTAAAATGAGAAGATGAATTGAGAATAGTAAATAGAATAACAATTTTTTTATTAAAAAATCAATGATTCCTGGGTTTGTGTAAATTAACCTAGGACCACATATAAAGGAATGGAGGGAGTAATTGATTATAATAAAATCAGTTTTTGTTTGGATAAATTTGATGAAAAGTGGTTTAAAGATAAAACCTTTTCCTTTGAGATGTTTAAAAAGATCACTTTTCATATAAAGTTATAAAAAAGGAACATGAATTTATATTTTATTTCTGTGAATGAATGTGTATTTGGTAGTCACTAGTTAGTTCAATAGTAGTGAAGTGAGGAAATTGTGTTTAGTTTCAAATAACCAAACATTGTTTTTCAAGCAAGTTCCAAACCTCTAGCATGTCAGAACACCATTTTCCTATAAATGTCACTTTTTCATATGTTTATCAGGTTTGCCAGACATCCCTGATTAAATCTAAAGAAGACTTCTTTGGAAAAAATATGTCTGAAACATCTGATTGATGTCAAGATTTTTTTATGGTAATTTGTCTTCGCTCATCTGCCAAGCATTTTAACTTGACAAAAAGAGTTCTTACATTTGGGATTTTTGACATTAGTTTCTGTTCAATTTTAATTTGGCATCACTGCTTCTGAATCTGAAGTTTCATGCATCATTTAAAAGTATAGTCTGTTTGTGTGAGTACATTCTGATGTTGAGTGTTTTACTACCTAAGAATTTTTGTTTGAGTTCTGGTATTTTTTAAAGTCACTTGTAGCATGCTCTGGTTGAAAGTAAATTGTGTTATTGTGCTTCAATTGATCCCAACATTTCTATTTCTTTTGTTTCTCTCATTCCCAAGGCACTTCCATTGAGTTATTGCACCTGTATTTTTTTGTTGGTCTTGTGTCATGATTTATGGTCAACATCTTGTTAGATGGGCAAGTTGTTGACCTATATTACTTTTCACTGACATAACTTGTTGCTACTCTTGGGCTGTACTAAAATTCAATTTGTAGTATTTTTCCTCATTGCTGTGACATATTCCTATTTTTTATGTTCCATCTTGAGTATGTATGCAACTCATCTTGTATAATTTTACCCTCTCAGTAAAGATCCTTACAAGGATTACTTTGTTTTCTGTTTGGCGACTGCATCTCTGGTTTATTATTATGAACTTGTTGATTGCTAAGCTGTAGACTGGTTGGGACACCATAGGACACGCTCTGAGCGCCCTTGTCATCACAATTTTTTTGTGTTTAATGAAGCTTGTAGATTGGTGAATGAATGCTTTGCTTCCTTCTGTTTTTTCCTTTTTGTTATCATCTTCTTTAAATATTTAAGGTTTGGATGAGAAGGGATCCAGAAGCACTGAGATGATTATTGTGTATATTTTATTGTAGTCTGATTTACTTCATCCATTTATTTATATGTCTCACCATTTTCGGTCTGCTTCTTCAGACCTTCTGGCTGCTTTCCCATCCATAAAGCATATTTTGCATATGATGGTGTTAGAGTGGAAGGAAGAGAAGGGCGAGGCATGGAAATCACCATGGGAATATACATGTGATAGGGTTCCAATGCCTTCCCTTTTCTCTCTTCCCCTTCAAATCAAAATACCAACTTGCAAACAACCACTTATGAACTTAGATTCTTGGTCATTTGACCTCCATTTTTGGGGTGTATTCTTGTAGTAATTTTGCTTGGGCGATGTTATGCTTCATCCAATCTGATTGTGTTGTGCATTCTTCTGAGATTGGTACTTTATTTATAATGTTATCTGCAGTTTTCTTTGCTTTGGGATTTTTGTGGGCTTTCCATCAAAAGTAATATGTATCTTGTAATCAAATTTTGACTTATTGCATCTTCGGTTTTCTGCCCTATCATCCCCTCTATTCAAAAAATAATTAGTAAAGTATTAATGCTTATAGTGTTATATATAGGATAAATCAGTTTACTTATAACTACATTCGTACGTGATGATTGAATTCCTAATTTGTCATACTGATTTATGATTGTGTTATGTATCCTAATATCTTAAAAAAAATCTGGGTAACATTTAATGTTTTCTAAACTGTCGTTCACACTCTCTTTTTTGGGTTTGTTTAAAATATTTAGCCGATTGCATCTAGTGAAACCATGTTAGCCGATTGCATCTAGTGGAACTAAGGCTTTATTGATCTTTTAACTATATGTCAGAATATTATAAATGTTCACTCATAGTCCATATAAACAAGTACCATTAATTTTTGAATTGCTGGAATGATAGTTGAACCGAGAATTGTAGTTGATAATTCTATATAGTTGGCTTCTGTTTTTCCGAAATATTAGTCTAGTTAGAGTCTTCCCATGCAGAGTCCAGAATTTGTGGTCTTAGTTGGTAGTTAGGGGACAATTCTTTTAAAACAAAGGACGGTGGGAGCAATGCACATACTTTGATGCTCCTTGTTCAAGTATTTCATGTTATGAGCAATGTTCCTCTTATAAAATCCTTCACTAAAAAAGTGACATATATCACTTATAAACCAGTTATCAGTAAACAAACTAATCAATTTGTCCCATGATATATCATTTTTCTTCATGTGTTTCTTTGATATCTTGCAATGATCATTGAAAGATTTCAGCGAGTTTTGTCGATTACTTGTTTAACAAGGAATGAGTGCTCGTGTTTTGGTGGTTCGGGTTACTTGCTGGTTTCTTTATAGCTTTAGACATGCAGATAATTTAGCAACATCAAGTTCTTTTTCAATTTTGGAATCTGGCGCTATCTTATGCATCCAATATTTGTTGTGGCAAATATTTTGGGCCGTTCAAATACCCATAGTCCACAAGTTCTTCAATACTTGTAGTGCTAATAATCCACTACGTTGTAAATGGTGGAGAGCATAGACTATTTCCTCTCATACACAGTGTAATAAATAATTATATTAATCGTAGTTTGTTGCTCTTTTAGTTTGGTTTTATTTATTTTGAATTGAGTTTTAACTTTTAAGCATTTAATTATTGATTAATGATGTAAATGCTTTTATCCCATAATTAGTTGTATTACTTGAAATCTAATACAGCTGACAGTTTTTAAAAATTACCATTATTTATTACAATTAATTGTTTATAGAAATAACATCCAATTTAATGATCTTCATTTCATGTATGTGAATTAATTTGTATTATAATATTAAATATTTAATTATCATTTAAATATTTGGTTTCATTGCCATTTTTATAAGTTTTTTTTCATGGACATGAAGATTGTTATCCAATAGTTATAAGTATAAAAATAAATATTTTCTATAATGAAGATATCAAGCATGTTTAAAAAAACTGAGGATCTTTTATAATGCAGACATAATTTACTTTGAAGTGCTTTTTTGCAGCCATATTTTTTTATAGAACACAATATTATTCCAAACATGACATTTCAAGCTGACAGCATGTGTTAGTTCTCAAAGCGCAGAGGCTTCATATTTTACATTATATATATATCTTTTTCGGTGAAAAACAGAGGCTAAGAAGCCTCTGGAAGAGAACAGAAACAAAACAGTTACAATCCCCTACAGTAGATAGTGGATGCACTATCTAGCAATTTACATTATATATACACATAAGTAAATATTTAACAATTTATATACTATTTCGTAGTTATATCCTAGATTATGGATATTGCCCATGAATGATTTTAATTAAAAGTTACTTAATAGTTACAAACTCACTAATTTTAATATTGACCATTCAGATAAAATACAATAATTAATATCAATTATTTTATTTTTCATAATAATTATGGTTGACAATAAATTGAACTATGTTGAACTCATTATTTAGCTTGATTTATATGGTTCATGAATTAAATGTGTTAAATTTGAGTTAAAAATTAAGTTCATTAAACAAATGAGACAAACTTGAGCTAAGTAAATTTTAACTCCTTCCTGAGCTCATTCAATTATATGTATAATGTGTTTATAATTAATTTTATATACATTAAATAAATAATCATCATCCTATCCTATTGATAAAATTAATCAATGACTAAATAGTTGATGAATTCTTTTCCTCCATAAACTACACCAATTTCAGCTAATGAGTTGAATATAATAATTTACAAACTTTAGTTCAAACAAAATGAGCTGAATTTACAAACTTATCCAAAAAAAAAATTGAGCTGAATTTACAAACTTATCCAAAAAAAATTGTACATGTATCCTACTATTCTAAATATAAAGAATTAATCTCTTTCGAGGTATGCAGTTATTCCTTCCCCACACATAAATGTACTCCTAAACATTTAACATTTGGATCTATTTGACTTAAACCACTGTACCTTGTGCTTACTTATCCATATACACTTATTTACAAATTTAACATATTTTCATCTTCTTTTTTTAATTCACCTAATTTTTCAAAGTATCCCATGCAAAGAAGGGAAAGAAGTAAATAGTTTTGGCACAAAATATTTAATCATTTACTTTATTAGCATTTGAGCATTTATTTACTCTGGACCGATAACAACGCAGTGCTGGCTCACTCCCTCAGTTCCCATAAATTGCAAAGACAATCTCTCAAAACCTTTCATTTACTTTTATTCATTCATTCATTCATCAACCCTTCTCTCTTTACTCTTCTCCTTCAAACTTCTCTGTCAGAAAACAAAATGATAAACCATTCCATGCTCAGATCCCTCCACTCAGCCGTCTCCTGCCGCTCCTCTCAAGTCGCTCGCCGTGGCTACGCCACCGAGCCCGTACCGGAGCGCAAGGTTGCCATCCTTGGCGCCGCTGGCGGCATTGGACAACCCCTTTCTCTGTTGATGAAACTCAATCCCCTCGTTTCTAGCCTCTCACTCTACGATATCGGTGGTACCCCCGGTGTCGCCGCCGATGTCAGCCACATTAACACCAGATCTCAGGTACAATACAACAATCCTAACCTCTTCATCATTTTTCTTGAGCAAAAGAAATGTTCACATTTGTCTTCTCTTGATATTTTTGAGGCAAATATTGCCCATATTTCATCTCATTCTTTGGCCAAGAAATCAATATGATATTCTTTTGAGCATTGTTATTCTTGGACACATATTGTTCATATTTCATCATATCCTAAATTTCTCTCATTCTTTGGCTAAGAAACCAAGATAGTATTCTTGAGCAATAAAATCATTTGATCTTCTTTCTATTGTGTTTGTTCTTGATGAACACCATCATTATCTCATTTTCATTCTTCTAAGAGTTCCTCTATTTCTTCTAAGAATTCTTATATTTCTTCATTATATATCTCAACTCTCAAAACTCACTATCACATTCACCCTTTTGCTTTAATCTTTCTTGTATTCAACAATTGCATGGGCTATTGGCATCTGTGCTAAGTATGGAGGACACAAGTTCAAAATAATTGCTAATGTGGCTATCTCCAAGTTATACTCTGATAGAACATGTACATTCAATTAAAGAAGAATCTAGTGGTGCAATGATATCTGATATGACAGTTTAAGCTCTTGGGAAGATATGTGAATTTCATCATAAAAATATTGGTGGCCCATGCAAGTCAAAACCTTCTAACAAAGGCTTTGGAGCCAGGGGGGTGTTGAAATATTTTAGTATTTTGGGTTAATATTGTATTGAGTTAGTAATTAGTCTAAACCTACTTACCTTTTAATTTAGTTGATTAGTTAGTTTTGGTTTGTTAGGTTAGTTAGTTTTCATTCCTTTTATATAAGCATTTCAATGTAACTTTGTAATTTATTCTATTCATCTCAACTCATTCAATCAGTGAAGAACACACAATCATATTCTTTCTCTTTGATTTCTAATTTTGAGGGGTACCGATCTACTTTGGTGTTTTTTATTGTAATATTAGCCTTAATGTAACATGATGTTATAGAGGCAAGCTTCATTGTAATTTGATGTTGTACCACAATTGATTGAGCTGTTTTTGTGAATTGGGATTATAGGTAGTTGGATACCAAGGTGAAGAGCAGCTTGGAAAAGCTTTGGAGGGAGCAGATGTTGTTATTATCCCTGCTGGTGTGCCTAGAAAGCCTGGAATGACACGTGATGATCTTTTCAACATTAATGCTGGCATTGTCAAGTCACTGGCTGCTGCTATTGCTAAGTGTTCTCCCCATGTGAGTGCCTGTTTCCTGGAGCTGCTTTTTTATTTGTTCTTACACGGTTGTCAATTGATGTTGCTCAGTGTTGTTTTGGCTTGGAATTGGCTGTGGAAAACATGTATACTGGCTTTGGCTGTGGAGAAAATTATAATTTGATTTTTATCAGTTTTAGGCATGACCCTTTGATTTTAATCATCCTTTAAAAAGCATAGCATTTGTGATTATTAATCATAATGTGATAAATTTTGTTTTGATTTTCAAATCAAAATAAATTTGTTTCATCGTAATCATTGTACTAAAAATATATATGTTGAATCAGGCTCTTGTTAACATGATAAGCAATCCTGTGAACTCCACCGTTCCCATTGCTGCTGAGGTTTTCAAGAAGGCAGGGACCTATGATGAGAAGAGGTTGTTCGGTGTGACCACCCTTGATGTTGTTAGGGCAAAAACTTTCTATGCTGGGAAAGCCAAAGTTCCAGTTGCTGGTATGTGAAGTGTCTGAAACTTATAAATAATACTCTAGTATCTTGCTTGATGTTCATATATTATTGTTTTTTTGTGTGGCATAAATATGGAACAAAGGAAGAATAAAGTTTGAAGTTATTTAAGCATGAAGGTTTTGTGAAGAAAGGCCGAATAATTCCAATAATAAAGTCGAGTAATCTCAATTAAGAAGGGTGTTGGGCAGTGGAAGGGTTGGATCTGAATAACGATTCTGCATTTCTTATACTGCAGAAGTGCAGGGCAGATTGTTTTCTGTGTTATGTAACATTTAATTTGAGTTTGTTCATGTTTATGCAGAGGTCAATGTACCTGTTGTAGGTGGCCATGCAGGCATTACTATTCTGCCTCTATTTTCTCAAGTACCTTCTTGCTTTTTAGCTAAACAAATTCCTTCTTTTCTGCAGGCATTTCTGGTTTGACTGTTAAGCCTGATACATGCATGCTAATCTTTTAAACTGTTTATTTTACTTCTTTAGGCAACACCACAAGCCAATCTAGATGATGATGTCATTCAAGCTCTTACAAAGAGAACACAAGATGGAGGCACAGAAGTTGTGGAAGCTAAGGCTGGAAAAGGTTCTGCAACTTTGTCAATGGCGTATGTCTGGCTTTAGTTCTTCATTTAATGAAAATTCTTTATACTAATGCAAGAGTATAGCCCAGTGGTTACTTTTGCAAATAGTTGATGTAAATTCTAAGCATGCCCTCTTATTCTTCTTGCAGTTATGCTGGAGCTCTGTTCGCTGATGCTTGCCTCAAGGGCCTTAATGGGGTCCCAGATGTTGTTGAGTGCTCATTTGTGCAATCTAATGTCACTGAACTTCCTTTCTTTGCATCCAAGGTGGTTTAACTATGATGCTTTCTATTCTATTTTGTTTTTTCAATGCTTAAGAATGCTTAAGTTTCAATTGTACTACTTTCAAGTTTTAACCCTTGTTCATAGAAAGGGATACATGTTGGTTGCACCTTCCATGCTACAGTTAATAAAAAATGATGAATTGTTTTGCAGGTGAGGCTTGGAAGAAATGGTGTGGAGGAAGTCTTTGGCTTAGGTGCTCTTTCAGATTATGAGAAACAAGGCCTTGAAAACCTCAAGGCTGAACTCAAATCATCCATCGAAAAGGGAATCAAATTTGCCAACCAGTAATTGAACATGTCAGATACACGTCTAGCAGGTTGATGGATATTCTTCCATTTAAGAACCGAATCGAATTTTGCATTTTCAGAACCATTGTTGTAATGCTGCCGGCAGTGGTGGCGTGGTAGCTTTGTTGTTTTATTTATAGTAGGTATACACCATGATTTAATAATATGGTCTGTGAGAGCAGTTGGTTACCCAACAAGGGGTTGATCTTCATACCAATTTAGATTGACCATTCTATTCATAATGGCCCTTTTTAACTAAATGTATGGTTTCATATAATGCGATTGCCATGGTTTTGCAACTTTTATTCTTCTCATTTGATTTTTTAAGTGTTTGACAACTTTTATGGGTATAGGATGGAAATGGAAAATGTGATGACTGATAGTGTGGTTAGATATGCTGTATTGCAGAAGGAAGGAATTGCAAATGAATGAGTTTTTGAAGGCTTTATTTACGGGTACACATCACTCCTTTGTGCCATTCCATATGCCAGGAGATATAATTGGCTAAAAAAATATTTAATATTTACAATTTTAACTTCAATATTTTTTTTCAACCAATTGATGATACATGAAATGGTACAAAAAGTGGAATAACAGATGTGCTCCCTTTATTTACATGTTGATAAATTTGCTGAAAACATGGAAGTCAATAAATTAGTTGATTGAATTAAAATGGTTTTGCAAGTTTATAAGTGTAAAATGACAAAGGAAGTAAGGAACTAATGTATATATTGATAAGTTAGCAGCTCTTTCATCTAATGCCAGTATGTATATATTTTGTCAAATGAATTAGTCCATGAAAATCAAGTGAAAAGTGATGATAATTGATGCAGCATTGAAAATAGCGAACCATTTATTATGCAGGCCATTAGGATAAACATCATTTTAATTTAGTCATTGCATTCATATCAAACCAAGAACTGATATATATTTACTAGTTGTACGTATTTATGACAATATATACAAGTTAAATATTGCCAACTCATGAAAAGTTGACTACCTGGAGTTGACAAAACCAAGGTGACATCTGCATCAGCTCCATGAATATTCAGGAAGCTAAATATCCACCTTCTATGGTTCAAAGCACTTTCTTGTATAACCCTTGCACATTACTTTTAACAATAATAATGAAACACCGACCATACAATATTTGTTCTTCTTTTAGCTTCCTCTCAATAACATATGTAGCTATCATTACTCTGATTCTTATATTTACTCACCTCCTCTTCTTTACACCAGTTAAGCTTCTAAAAGAATCATCCTTTTCCTTTCAGCCAGAGCATTTAGGCTTTAATGGTGACCTTAGAGATGCCAATTTCCCTTGGAACAAGCTTTGTTTTGGGCCAACTCATGAGAAGCTCAAGCTTGCAGCATTTTCCAAAGCATGGCCTGTTGGGGCAGAACCAGGTGGTATGGAAAGACATGCTTACACTTTATACTATGCACTAGCAGCTAGAGGCCATGAAATCCATGTATTCTCTGCACCCTCTGATAGGAAGCACCATAGGGACATACATGAACACAACCTGCATGTATATTTTGCTGCAAATGATCATTGGTTAGTTGATATCTCTCTAGCATTTGAAATCTTCAGTAAAATTAATGCAAGGGGTGCATTTGATTATGTGCATACTGAAAGTGTTGCATTGCCATATTGGAGAGCAAAGCTTGTTCCAAATGTGGCTGTAACATGGCATGGAATTTGGTATGAGATTATGCATTCCAAGCTTTTCCAAGAGCTTCTCTCATACCGAAAAGGGTTTAAGCCTGGTAACCAAATAGAGCTTCAAGAGGCACTGCCAAAGCTTATTGATGAGATTAGATTCTTCTCAAACTACAAGCAACACATATGCATAAGCAGTAGTGCATGTCAGGTTTTGGTTAATGCTTACCAACTTCCTCAAAGAAATGTCCACATTATACTGAATGGTATTGATGATACCAAATTTGTTCATGACCCAGAATTGGGTATGCAATTTAGAAGGAAGTATGGTCTTCCTGGCAATGTAAGCCTAGTGATGGGAGTTGCGGGAAGAATGGTTCAGGACAAAGGACATCCTCTTCTATTTGAAGCCTTCTCAGTGATATCGAAACGGTTCCCGGGTGTTTTTTTGCTTGTGGCTGGTTCAGGTCCATGGGAAAGAAGGTATGCTGAATTAGGCTCTAATGTGAAGGTTTTAGGTGCCTTGGAACCTTCTGAGCTTTCAGGGTTTTATAATGCACTTGATGTTTTTGTGAACCCTACATTAAGACCTCAAGGACTTGATCTTACATTGATAGAAGCAATGCATTGTGGGAAGCCACTTATTGCACCAAATTATCCTAGCATTGTTGGGAATGTGATTGTTAATGAAGACTATGGGCACACTTTTTCACCTAACTTAGAGTCTCTCATACATAGCCTTGAGGCAGCTATTAGGGATGGGCCAAAAATTCTGCATAAGAAGGGAATGGCTTGCAAAGAGCTTGCAAGCTCAATGTTTACGGCAACTAAAATGGCGTTGGCTTACGAGCGATTCTTTCTGTGCATGAAAGATACAAGATACTGTCAGTACCCTCTTCCACATGATTGTTAGAAGCTGTATTTAATAAAAAGATTATAGTCAATCCTTTTCAATTTGAAACAAATTATCCATATCAGTTCACAAGACACTCTCTGCAAGCTTTCTTTAAATTTAATATTATTGAGTATTATAGATTAACTATTTATGCAATAGCATGTTCCTTGTGCTTATTGCCTGTGGCTGATTTAGTCACTTTTTTCTAATTTTTTATTTTGTGAAAAGTAGGGCTAGATATTAACAAGAAGATAGTTCAAAGATTAACATCAAAACAGCTAAGTTTAAGAATTTTATGAGACTGGCAGAGCCGTTCAGTTAATCTTATGCTCTAAGAGGATTGACACATTTGACTTGTATCTGCTAGAAAAGCTAACAAATTGTTACTTGTGAAATCAATTCAATTTGTATTGAACTATTGATGGATAAAATGATGGACATGCACTATAGGTTCCCTTCAATTATATTAGTATGAATGAGAATATGAGACCTCTGGGATGCTACATTATACACTAAACTGAGCAGAGAACCCTGGTATTTATTGTTTTGTACATTTCATTCATGCAAAGTACTAGTTAGTTATTGGAATTTATGTTATGGGAAGTGGATGGTTGGTCTGATACAGATATGGTATAACCATCACAAAGACTGCATCAAAAGTCCAGTTGTATTATTGGAAAGGAAGAAGAGCAAAATAATGAAAAACAAGGGAAGAGAAATTAAAATACCTTAAGGTCTAATTGTTACAAAAGCACAACTTCTACCACTATATTGACTCTATTTTCACTTGTGCTAAACAAGCCTAAGTGCATGTCAAAAAGAGTTTACTTGTTATAGAGGAACAGCAACATATTGTTTTGTTGATTTTATTAGGATTGATATGGATCCTAATAAAATATCAATCTGAGATTTCTGGTGATGCTAGTAGCATTGACCTCTTTGAGTGTCACTCTTTGCAATTTCTTACATTGTTAATAAATTCACTTAAGCCAACTTTACTATTAACCCTTTTGCTTATTGCTGAGAACTGAGGAACAAGTCTTTCCTCTAAACTCACAACAAACAATGTCAGAATAATTAAGAGAACAAACTGTATTGACTTCATTGAAGTAGCCATTGTCTCACAAAAACTCAAATGGCAAGAAAAAGAAGCAAAGTAGCTTAAAATAAATGCTTGTAATTATAGATATATATATATATATCAGTGAAGCAACTTATAGTATAATTAGGGAAAGCCTATGTATTCAGATACAAGGTTGGAACTTGGATACCAGCAATTCAAAGGAAATGAACTTTAGGAGAGTTGCATAACACAAGAATACTATTGGAAGTTCATGTTAATGTAAGCAAAACTATACCATTCAAGCAACCCTTGTCTTACTTCTCTTATCAAATGTTTTGAATAAGAAAATTTTATAATCCTTATTGGGTATGGCTCCTTTTGTTTTTTCTTCATCACTTTTATGACCATACCAAATCATCTCAAATTGTCTTGTTCATCCTATTAAAAAGATTGAGTAAGAAAAGTAGTAACGGACAAAAGAACCGTTACTCCACCTTATGAAAAATTTCTGTATCGATATGCCATGAAAACTTGTTATGCTTTCTCCACAATCATCATACATGAGATGTTTATTTGTCTTAAACAACATCTTTACATTACTGGAATACACGTGTCATTTGGCTCATTTACATGATTTCTTTAAGCATATTTTTATTTCTATAACCTTCTTTCATGTAACATTATATCCCTTGTTTGGTTTCTGCCATAGGTTGCTTTTGGTTTTCTATAAGCTCACAATGATTGATCATTATTGGTGAATTATAAATCTCATTTAAACTAAACCTTTAAAAAGAATAGAACGAAAAAAAATCAATTTCATGATTTATCACTAAATTCTATTTTTTCCGATATACAAATCTTAAAATATGTTCTTATGTTCTTATGTATTATTCATACCAGATGTTAATCTAGTTATTTAAGGTCTTATTCAATTCCTAGATAGATCAAATTTTCAATTGCTGACAACGATATTTGTTAGAAGATAATCATATATCACAAAAGGAATTAGTTCTTTTTTTCTTGTTTCCTACATGTATACACTTAAGGTAATCATGTTCGAGCCGGGAACATCACAAGTATGTGGGGCTAACTCTCCCAACGGATATTTTTTCATCCACATGACTCGAACCCGATATCTTACTTAAGAGGAATCAAACATGTACCACTTGAACCATTCCTTTAACTATATATTAAAATTAATATATTGGTTATACTAAAAAAAAAATATGTATTATTCCTATATTTGTGACATGTACACTCAGTCACCCGAGTCACAACTTTTGATTTTGACATAGTTAATAGCTTTTAAGGATAACATATTATAAGATTATTTTTTGTTTTTATAATTTTTCTTAATTATTATTTTTTAATTGAATCGATACACAAATCAAATATTAAAAATGGGACAAATAATCTTCATTTTTGCTATTAATTGATAAACTATGTTTGAATTTGTGTGAAAAGGGACAGTGAGTGGATGATATCGTGTCCCATCCCTATTCATTCCATACAAGAGACAAGTAAATTGTAATGTCTTTCTTTAAGCACTACTACATAAGTATATATCAATAGAAAAATTAGTAACTACGCTATTCATATAAATGATTAAGGGTTATATGTGATTTAGGATATTTCTTGAGTAGAACTTTGGTTAAATTTATATGAGAAAATTAATTCACTTTATGGAATGATAAAAATAGTTTTAAAAGTTATTAACTGTGTAAAAAATAAGAAAAAATTTAAATAACATATAAGACAAACACTAGGATATGTGAGCATTTACAATACATATTCTAAGATACAAGACAAACCATAGGATGACATGTTTGTTTAGGTTGATATAATCAATGTGAAAAACTAAATTAGGCAAATTAGATCCGTTTGATTTGATTTGATTTATTTTAATCTAATCATCAGGTCTGATTTAGCAAAATTTAATGAAAAGGTTTTAATGTTTTCCAACTTGATTAAAACTTATCTCATAATTTATACATATAACAAGCTAAGAATGTGTGTTTTGTACTATTATTAGTTATCTTACATATAACCCCTTGTTTGTACTATACTCACTTCCAACTGCCAATAGTTCTTGTTGTTGCTAGTTTTGCTGTTAGTTTTTGAATGAGACCTCAAAATATGAAAGAAGATGGACATTCTTTTAAAGAACGATTTGTAGTAAGATTTAGTAGGAAAATATATCATTACTCATTTTGAAATTGAGTGAAAAGCTAGTTGAAAGCTAAAAGTACATAAATGAAAGGTTGGAGACAGATAATCTAAGGTGTTTGTTAAAACATGAATGATAAGGCCATTTAGGAACTTGGATGAGTAAGACCCAATGGTTAGTCTTATGGTCAAAATGATTTTATCAAAGATTCATTAATTAACATTTCATCCATGCCTATTCTTACAATTTCTAACTCCTAAATTTCAAATGCAAGCATGGCCAAGTAAATAATCATGTATAACCCCACATGATAATTTTGGGATAACTTTTGACGTATTAACATAAAGTATCATTCTACTTAAAGACATAATCTTCTACCGTTATTGTTGTGAGTTGTAAAAAAATCTAAATGTGGACCGAACGATTCTTCCCCAAAAATCATGTCACTCTTTGTCCAATAAATTTACATCAAATAATATAACTTTATATTTATGATTTTTCTATTTAATTGAATGACACATTTTAATTATCCGAGATACAAATGGGGTCACAGACTAGAAAAAGAGATCTCCGATCATGTGGAACATCCTACAAGTCCACATCATGGAGTGTCATTCAAAATTCCATCAGCAAGGAAGGCCATGTCATGAGAAGCACTATTTTGATGGTTTCATTATACAATTAAGTTAAATAATCTAAAATATAAACATCAAATTGGGTTGATGAAGTAGAAGGTGGATGTGAAGTATAGCATAATATGCTACCAACTTAAATTGTTGTAGTATACTGTACTGTAATATTAGTAGTGCAGAAAACCATGCTGTTCTTGTTCATTGCTTAATTTTTTTACCTACAATCATGATAGTTATCAAGTAGAAGTGCATTTCAAATCATAAGCAATAAGTATTGTTGGAAGGAAGGAAGAGAAAATTAAGAAATATGAAGGCAAGAGAAAATGAGAAACTCAAATATATTCTAATCATTATTACATAAGCAAACCAGAAAATGTGGATTGTAGAGATGAAAATAGAGAGAGGAGAGAAAATGGCATAACATGTATATGCAAATTGCATCATAGTGTCATACCATTTCATCTTTCCATTTCCACTTGCTAGACATATACATCCTTAGTGCAAAGACTACTTTGAACATGTCAAAACGAGTTTCAACTTAATATGTTCAACTGTTGAGCCATACCAAGAGGAGCACCACATTATTTTATTGATCTTTGTTAGGATTTCTTGTGAAAACAGAAATGTTATTTGTACTTCAAATTTATACATCAAACTTATACAACATCCTTTTCGAGAAAAGAAAGGAAAGCCTCACAATTTCTTTTGTTACATCCCTTTTTCTTCACCGAAAAGGATATTGTTTAGTTTGATGTACAAAATTGGAGTGAAAGAAACATTTCTGCAGTCAAACCGTTATGGCTCCTAATGGATGTCAATTTGACATGGCTATTGGCTTATGATGTTGAGAATCTGGTCCTTCGGGTGAGACTCTGTCCAATCTTGCACCTAGCATTGACCTTTTCCCATAACTCTTATTATTTCTTACATTGTTGATTAATTCGCGCAGACGAACTTCACGGTTAATCTTTTCGCCCATTGTTGAGAATTGAGTGAGAATTCTTGCCTCTGAGCTCACTACAAGCAATGTTAGTGTAATTAGGAAGAGAATAAAGACTCTTGAGTTTTTTAAAGTGGTCATGGTCTTACAAGAACTCAAATGACAAGAAAAAAGTAGCTAGCTCAAATGCTTATAGATATAGATATATCTATGGACTATGAGTGAAGTAGTTCATAGTATAACCAGGGGAAGCCTATTTATACACATGCAAGGTTGAAAGAAATGCAGAGAAAATGAACATTATGAGTTGCACTACAAAAGTCTTAATGGAAGGTCGTGTAAGCAGATAACTATAATCCAAGCAATTAATCCTTGTCTTATCTCTATTTTGGGTTCTTTCTGTCCTCTATCAAGTTCAACTTTTGCAGAAAAATTACATTTAGAATGTTGTTATACAATTTGGATTTAGCCATTTTGGTTGCTTCTTCTATATATCAGAAATGAATGTCGTCTATACTGTCCAAACCACATCTATTCATCTTAGATTGTCTTGCTCACCTTAAACATTATGTTATTGAAAATATTGAATAAGAAACGCAGTACAGACAAAAAACCTTTTGTCCACCCTGAAAGACATAACAAATGTATCATATTAATGTAAGATATGGCATGAAAAGCTTTAATGCTTTGTCCACAATTGCATGGCCACTCGGGAAATGGCTCAGGCCAACTAGCTGTTTATTTGGCTTACTTGCCGCATTTGCACTATAGATCTCCTTTGACAATTGTACGGCTAACACGAATTAAAAAATTTGAAACTTTGCATTGGAAATGAGGGAGTTACCTTACTGAACAATCAAGTCCCACTCTCTTTAAGTCACTTCCATTAAATAAGTGGAAAGATGTCATAATATTCTATTATTTTTTGTGATATGAGTTACTCAAATTTTATTCCTTGAAGTTGTAATTTTTAATACATTTTATTTTTTGAATGGTCATATAATATCTTTAAAGGATACTAGTTAGCAGGTTATATGAATCATGAGTTATTCTATTTTATTTTTAATATCATTTTATAGTTGGTCATATGAATCATGAGTTATTTTATTTTTTGGATTGGCTAAGATTTGTCCCTTATCCGACCTTAAATATTGGCCGAATTATTTTTTTGAATTTGAACTCAACTATAGATCTGAAGGTTAACCTGGCCCAAATGTTGATCGGGTCAACTTTTTAACCCGAATCTCAATTCGGTTAAATTACGCATATTCCTTTTAGATAAAATATTCTTAATATTATTTATTATTATAGATATGTAATTTGATATATGAAATGATATATATTTATATATTTTTATAATCATTTACATATGTGATGATAAAAATTAGAGAATCAACGGTATTTTGGGATAAATATATGTCATTATTCTGTATATAATTAATAAGGGATTCACTTACTCCAAGAGTAAGTTTTTTAAATTTACTCATCATCTTAACCATTAATTATAGGAAAATCCAACGGTTTGAATTAGTGACTAGATCTAAATCATTAGATGTCCATAAAATTAATGGCTAGAATGAGGAGTAATATGTATGTATTACTAATGTAAGATATGTATGTATTAGTAATGTAAGATATTAGAGTAATTTTTTCCCATTAAAGTTTAATATGTATGTACTAATGTAAGATATCAGAGTAATTTTTTTTTTTTTACTTTTACAATGCTAGTACACTTATGATTTATGTATATTACTTTTGTTTAATTTACTTAAGAGTGAATATAGTATTGATAATGTAAAAAACTCTTATATTTTATTTTGTCGAGAGAAGAAAGTGAGATGACAGGAATATGTGAGATAATAAAGAGAAATAAATAGATGAGAAAAAGAATAAATTTTTATATTAATTGGTAGGAATGAAATAAAAAAGAAAAAGAAATATTTTTTCTCAATCTTTCTTGTTTGGTTGAATATAAAGTAAGAAAACAAAAAACTATTATATTTAAAAAGACAAAAACACTCATAAAACAAAAAAAAAAAGGAAAAACATTAACAAATAAGAGTTTCTAATGCCTTATTTATCATTTAGTGGAGTAAGTGCATCCTCCTCTTTAAAGAAGTAAATAATAATCCTTTTTTGTTTTGAGTCCTCTTTCTCTCCATCACAAACTACAAATCCATCCATAATGAATGACCATTGCTGATGTATCATTATCGGTGAACAAAAAATCGTCTACAATTTGGATGTAGGTAATAGTTAACAATGAATTTTCACATGAAAAAGTAGCATATCAAACGGACTTTCCATCATATTAAACAAGTGCTTCCGTTCTTTTATAGTCATTTTCCCATTGCTCCTAAATTAAAAATGTAAAATTTTCAACCAAATATATTACTCGAATAAGTCTCATGTAATAGGTTGCTTCTTTAGGCAAAAAAAAATTAAACAACCTACCAACTTCCCAGAATAAATGGTACAAATCATTGTACCGAATGACCAATGCAATGTTAAAACTGTTTTAGAATTATACTCACACCTATAACACCGCTTTCAACACTTAATAATATGACTAATGCCACAGCCATAATGTGGCTTTCATCACTCAACAATGGTTGCTGCCATTTAAAAGAGCCTATAGAGATAAGATTGTTATCACTCAATGGTTCTGGAAAAGAATGCGAGAGAAGTTTGTTGTAAATTGCTTGGAAAAAGAGAAAGTTAGAAAATGTCATTTAACCGATACACTTTTTCCAAATGATGGGAAATCTATTTATAAAGTTGAGAACTTATTAAGTATATAAGTTATGAGATTTCCTTTTCTTCAATTCACTCTAAAATATAGTCTTAAGACCTTTTTATTTCTCAATTTCACTTTATTTTCAAACACCTATGATATTCACAAAGTATAAGCATCAGATGTGTGATTTGTGTGAGTTTTTTCTTTCTCTTTTTTAGAAATATGGATCCTAGTACTAGAGGGCCATATATTGGATGAAATGATGATAAATGGTGTTTAATGTTATGTACATAGTTTAAAAAATTATAAAAAATTTATATAATTCACTTAAATAATATCACTTAAATAATATCACTTAATGTATATTAGAAACTACGTTTAAAAGAAATAGAGAAATATGGGGTGAAAAACAAAAATAATAATAAATAGAAGATATCAAAATATAATGATATAAATGTAGGGAGGAGGGTATTCACTTACTTTGTGTGTATTTTAATAATTAATTAATAATTTGAATTAATAAATAAATTTAAACCATTAAATTTTTTTAAAATTGATTTATGTTTTTTATATTCACTAAGTAGACCCCTTCTCATAAATGTATATTAAGTTTCTAAAATATTAAAATATTTAGACTAAACGAAAATGTAAAACATCAAACGGTGCATATTGGATTGAGTAATAAATATATTCTTTTTTTTGAAATAAATAGGGTAAAGTATGCAATTCGTTTAGACTCAAATGCTCATATTTTATACTTTACGATTTTAGGATAATATGGCTCAATTTTGTGAATGAGTTGAAGTCGAATATAGTCGAATCTTTACTAAATCCAAAGAATCCAAATAAAATTTAAAGTGATCAGTTTTCAGCTTCTGTGGATCTAGATGTGTAGTTTTCTAGAAAGATAGATGGTACAACATACAGAAATAATAAGAACATTGCCATTTTTTATGTAAATTTGCACACATTTATTGCTAATATAAAATAACAGAGAAATAGTACAGAAATAATCCTTTTTTGTTAGGTATCCTCAAGTCAACTTTTGCCACTCTAGACAAAATTTTATAGGCACACCTTATGTTGGTCATGCTATGCATTAAAAAATCATGTTATCTACAAGTACACTTCATGTGGTAAGATAAAGTTTTACTATTACCGGCCCACGAATGTGCCACTCATCCTTTTTAGTTACAAAAAGTGCTGAACTCTTAATTATTTTATACCTTTTTGCTTAATCAATCTTATCCTTGGTTTGCATAAAAAGATAATCTTATCCAATTGGTTCAATATTCAGACTAATGATCTCTTAAAGTTCTCATCCTAGTTAAGACTATTGATACAGTTATGAAATGAAGTTTAAAAAGTAGTATTTACCTTTGCTTTCTTAATATCAAGATAATAGAAGCCGGGTTGGGACAGATTAAGGCTTGTCCTTACCCGACCATAAATATTGATCGGGTTACTTTTTTGAGCTCGGACCTGGTCCTAGACCCGAAGCTAACCCGACTCTAAATAGCGATCGGGTCAGCCTTTAAACCCGACCCGACCCTAAACTCGATTAAATATAATGCATACTCATTTTAGATAAAAACTTCTCAATATTATTTATTATTATGAATATGTAGTTTGATATATAAAATGATTTATGTATATATATACATATTATTAATCATGTATATATTATGGAAAAATTAAAGAATAAATGGTATTTTCGACCAAAAGGGTATCATTATTCTATACACATTTGAGTAGAAACACATACAAACATGATGAGCGAGTAACCTTGGAACGGGACAGGTCAGGTCTTGTTTGGTCTGGCCCTAAATATTGGTTGAGTCTATTTTGAACCCTAATCCAGCCCTAGACCCGATCAAACTCAACCCTGTTCGGACCCGGTCAGACCTAACCCTGTTCGGACCCGGTCAGAACCAACCCTGTTCGGACCCGATCAGACCCAACCCTATTCAGACCCGATCAAACTCAACCCTATTTGGACCCGATCAGACTCAACCCTATTCGGACTCGATCATGATAGGACAATGCCGGGTGAGCGGTTAGGGTTGAGTCCTGCTCACCCACATCTGTGAATCTTATTGAACCTCCATGGTTAAATTTATTTTCATACATATCATTTTTACACATAATATACAAATCACATAGCATAAATACAAAATATGCAAATTGCTGTGTTATATGTGCTATATTATAGACGAATTATTATATGTTTGAACCTCTAGGTCAAAGGCTGTATAATTTAAAAGTTTAAATATTTCATTCTTTTCTGCTCAAGCTATAGCATTGATAACAGGAGCGTATAGCCGTCAAACCCACCAAACACTCACTTATCCAATTTTACACTGCGATGAAAGCGCACAACTTAAAAAGAAAACATCGTTACTGTTTTCTCAATTTTGTTTTGGGGAATTTTGTGAGTAATCAATTATATCCTATTTCAATTTATTTACAAAATCGAATCAAATTGTCCTAAAGAGTTAATAGAGTCATAATTATAAAAGAAAAAGAAAAAAAAATATAGATATAAAAGTTTTTATATTGTTACTACATCTTCTACTATTCATTTTTCAATGATCATTGACTCACTCTTAAATAAATGTAATAGTAAAAGTACACAAATGAATTATGAATGATATACTAACTGTACACAAATCTTTACTTTTTACTACGCATAGATATTACATTCATTATAAAATGTAAGTACTTGGGTCTAAAAACTTTGTCTAATTAAAAATGATGGTGTAAATAATTTTTTTTACATTCAAGATATATCATGAATCATTTACAAGTATACATTACCTTTTTATTTAATAATCAATTATTATTAATATATTAATGATAAATCATGAACTAGTAATGTAAGAACATTTTTACATTAAGTACAACCAAATTCCTATTCAGGAAAAAATGTTTTAGTAGCTTTCAAATGGGATAGTAAAAAGATTCGGCATCCTTCTTAAGTCACGTATTTAGAATAAATTCCAATTTTGGTAGCACTTACATTTCTATATGCTAGTCCTTTAATTAGTCCCTTATTCGTGCTTAATATGATAGGTTCGTCCACTGCCATTAATGACAATAATACCTAAGTGGAGAAACCCCATTATAAGCTTAATGATTAACAGCAAGATTGAAGTGTGGAACTATACCATGTTCTTAAATATTGTCCGAGTGGAGCAGCACTATATTGGATTCATATTGGTGTTGAGCTAGTTAATGCTTCTCACATGTCATAAATAAGGCAACCATACAGCATTACTAATTAACTTGATGATTTGTAGCTAAAGAATCTATGCTCCTTATTCTTGAGAGTGTGAAGAGATTCATATGTTTGCACGCACTTGTCAACTCATAATTAACTACTATCTATACACACCATCATGAATCATTCAACATATATATATATATATACCCTATTTGTGGCTCATTGAAGGACTAAGCTAGAAATTGTTACATAAATCATTAGCACAATACAAGGATGCGTGTTAATATTGGATGAATAATACAGCATATATATACTTATACACATATCACTTAATATAAAAGTACAACTTTCACTCTCTCTTACATTTTTATGGGCATATACTCTTATTCACTCAGATATATGTAATAACGATCACATAAATATTAAACCAAAAATGTTACTTTACAACCAACATTTGACTACTTTGAGTTGACATTTGATTTTTTTATAGGTCTTTTGAGATAGGTCAAGAGATAAAAGGTGAAAAAACTATGATAAAAAAATTTGATTTATTGTAAAAGAAATTGTATGATTTGAGATACTCAAATCAACAATTTCAATATGTCCAATATTAGTGATGACGAGGATCTGGGCCACCTGGACTGAGTCGATCTAGCTCATAATTTGTACCTTGCAATTGCTTCCTTCTAGTGATTTCCTTCCACATTTGTTTCACACTCATTTCAAATGTATGGTTCTGATTATTACTTGAGAATAGTGAAGGAAGAGGACGAGCTTCTTGGCATATCAAAATTGACGTGAAGAGAAGAACAAAACATAATGTTCTCAAGCTTGCCATCACTTTCAAGTTACTAAAGACAGCTAAAATGTTATGGAGACTCTAAGGAACGATGGTTGAATATATAGACCTTGGAGAAAGGCTTAAAGAGTTGTGGACCACTAACAATATTAGGTTGGGCATTGTTTAATGTAGACACTTTATATAATATATTAAATGTGTAAGGTTAAGGAGACTCGTATATGTTAAGATTATATACAATTTTATATACATATTAAGAACTTTATAGTAGATAATATTTAACAAATTCCTCGTACGCCACTTAACTTATAGTGAAATTTGTCAAATATCAACTACTTGTACAAAATAATATTAAAATTTTAATGTGATTAGACATTGCCAATGTCAGAGATAGTGCTTTTACTAAGCACTCCAAAGTCAATCACGAAAAACAAGTTTTGTTTTCTTGTGGTAATGTGTAATAATAAGCATTCTTCTACACTGAGATCAGGAGAATGGGTATTGAGTGTCTAAATCTCGAACACAGAAAATGGTCATCACCCTCTGCGTATAGATCATGCAATTATGCATCCAACCCATGTGGTGCCGCCACCGCTTAGTTTCACATTCTACTCTTCGGGTCCCAAAAGCATGCGGGTCCCTTGCATGTAAAAAAAAAGAATATTCATTGTATCCTACCTATGCCTTATTTGTTGAGCAGATTGCAGTCTCAACCTTTTTGTTTTAATATGCTTTGGCAGGGTTTTTTTAAGATTTGATTTGACTTTCTATCTCAAAATTAATTAAAAATAAAAGGAAAGTCTATCTGTATTTAAATCATACACAAAATAACAAGAAATACAATTGAAGACTTATTTCTCCACATACTACATCCATAAAAGTATCTCGAACTTGGCAATGAATTATTTTTTACCCTTGAAAGGGCATATACTGATCTTAGGGATGAGCAAAACTCAAGCCTACTTGCTCGTCGGGTTTAGCTCGACCATGATCGAATCTGAATATGGTCGGGTTTCATTAGACCTAGGTCAAGTTCGGGTTCAAAAACTAGTCTTAATGTCGAAACAAAGCGAAGGAGAGAGAAGAGGTTATCGAAAAAGCTTTCATTGTTACTTGCAGAGGAGAATATCTAGAAGAAAAGGAAAACTATAGAAGAAGAACTTTATATATTGATATTTTTGGTAAGTACATAACTGAATAAACTAACCCTTCATATAAATAAGGGAAAGGCCTAACAACTAACTAACAAAAATATAAAAGAACTAAGCTGACAAATAATAAAGGCCCAATAGAAGAAAAAAGGAAAAACGGGCTTTAGACAAAAGAAAAGCCCAAAAGAGATTGAAAGGAAAAAGGAAAGAGGGAAGCCATTGTTGCTTGATCATGAAGGTACCAAAGTTAACATTTTCCCTCAAGTTGGACGGTGCAAAGAGCATAGTCCCAACTTGGAAATGAATTGTTGGAATGGCTTTGATGTAGAGGCTTAGTGAATGCATCGACAAGTTGATCTTTGGAAGAAATGGGAAGAAGATGAACGATACCTTTTTGAATTTTCTCACGCACAACATGCCAATCAATTTCAGTATGTTTGGTGTGTTCGTGGAAAACGGGGTTGTGGGCTAGGTATATGGCGGATCTATTGTCACAGTAAACAGGGATAGGGAGGTTTAAAGGAATATGGAGATCCTGGAAAAGATAACAAAGCCACTGAATTTTACATACAAGACTACCCAAGGCTCTGTACTCGGCTTCTGATGAGGAACGACTAACTGTGTTTTGTTTCTTTGTCTTCCATGAAATTATAGAGTTGCCAAGAAACACACAAAATCTAGTGATGGATTTGTGAGTGTCTAGGCAGTAGGCCCAATCAGAGTCGGCAAAGGCAAAGATCTTGGAAGTAGATGAGGAATATAAGAACAAGCCTTTAGCATGAGAGGCTTTGATGTAATGTAATACTTTTAAGGCAGCTTGATAGTGAGTGGTGTAAGGCTGAGTCATGCAGAGGCTGAGTTGTTGGACAACATAGGAAATATTTGGTCTGGAAAGGTGAGGTAGATGAGTCTACCAACCAACCTTCTATAGAAAGAGGGATCGGGGAGGGGAAAACCTTTAGTTAGTTGGAGTTTGATGGAGGGGTCAAAGGGGGTTTTGGCAGGTTTAGAGGCTAAAGTTCATGAGTCTTCAAGCAGTTAAGGTGTACTTTCTTTGGTTGAGATGAATTCCGGCAGAGGATCGAGCAATTTCAAGGCCCAAAAAATATCTTAGGTGACCAAGGTCCTTAATCTTGTATGTGATGTCAAGGATGTGTTTAACATGATTGATTTTGGAGATGTTGTTGCATGTGAGGATAAGGTCATCCACGTATACCAGGATAGTTGTGAATGATGAGGTAGAATGTTTGGTGAAGAGAACTTGGTCAACAGATGAGTGATGGAAGCCAAGAGAGGAAAGCTTTGTAGAGAGGGTTGTGTGCCATTCTCTGCTGGATTGTTTGAGACTATAGAGAGACTAGTGGAGTTTGCATACTAGGTGAGAAGTTGAAGGTAATAAAGCCAGGGGGTGGTTGCATGTAGACTTCTTCATGAAGGTCACCATGCAAGAAGACATTATTTATGTCTAATTGTTCTAAGAACCATGAGTTTGATGCTGCCAATGCAAGGATGATTCTGATGGTTGTAATCTTCACAACAAGGGAGAATGTGTCAAAATAATCTACTTCTTCCATATGATTGAATCCTTTACAAACTAATCTAGCTTTGTGTCTTTCTAGAGTGCCATCTGCATGATATTTAGTCTTGTAGACCCACTTGCAGCCAATGGAAGATTTGTTAGGTGGTAGAGGAACCAAGGACCAGGTGTGATTAAGACTCAGAGCCTGGAGTTCCTTCTGCATTACATCATTCCAACATGGAATTTGAGAAGCTTGCTTGTAAGAGGGTGGTTCAGTGAGAGGGGTGAAAACAAGGCATAAGTTCCTGTAAGAGGGATAACAATTAGTATAAATGATACAAGAAGATAGAGGGTAGAGAATAACTGAAGAAGAGGAAGGTGTATTGGATTGAGAGTGAGCAAGATTGCAATGATAGTCTTGTAAATGTGAGGGTGGTTTTCTGATTCTAGTTGATTGTCTAATGAGAGTGTTTGAGGATAAGGGATTGATAGGTGGGTTAGAGTTTGTGTTGGGAGGAAGGGTGGGATGAACCCACGAATGTGCCACTCATCCTTTTTAGTTACAAAAAGTGCTGAACTCTTAATTATTTTATACCTTTTTGCTTAATCAATCTTATCCTTGGTTTGCATAAAAAGATAATCTTATCCAATTGGTTCAATATTCAGACTAATGATCTCTTAAAGTTCTCATCCTAGTTAAGACTATTGATACAGTTATGAAATGAAGTTTAAAAAGTAGTATTTACCTTTGCTTTCTTAATATCAAGATAATAGAAGCCGGGTTGGGACAGATTAAGGCTTGTCCTTACCCGACCATAAATATTGATCGGGTTACTTTTTTGAGCTCGGACCTGGTCCTAGACCCGAAGCTAACCCGACTCTAAATAGCGATCGGGTCAGCCTTTAAACCCGACCCGACCCTAAACTCGATTAAATATAATGCATACTCATTTTAGATAAAAACTTCTCAATATTATTTATTATTATGAATATGTAGTTTGATATATAAAATGATTTATGTATATATATACATATTATTAATCATGTATATATTATGGAAAAATTAAAGAATAAATGGTATTTTCGACCAAAAGGGTATCATTATTCTATACACATTTGAGTAGAAACACATACAAACATGATGAGCGAGTAACCTTGGAACGGGACAGGTCAGGTCTTGTTTGGTCTGGCCCTAAATATTGGTTGAGTCTATTTTGAACCCTAATCCAGCCCTAGACCCGATCAAACTCAACCCTGTTCGGACCCGGTCAGACCTAACCCTGTTCGGACCCGGTCAGAACCAACCCTGTTCGGACCCGATCAGACCCAACCCTATTCAGACCCGATCAAACTCAACCCTATTTGGACCCGATCAGACTCAACCCTATTCGGACTCGATCATGATAGGACAATGCCGGGTGAGCGGTTAGGGTTGAGTCCTGCTCACCCACATCTGTGAATCTTATTGAACCTCCATGGTTAAATTTATTTTCATACATATCATTTTTACACATAATATACAAATCACATAGCATAAATACAAAATATGCAAATTGCTGTGTTATATGTGCTATATTATAGACGAATTATTATATGTTTGAACCTCTAGGTCAAAGGCTGTATAATTTAAAAGTTTAAATATTTCATTCTTTTCTGCTCAAGCTATAGCATTGATAACAGGAGCGTATAGCCGTCAAACCCACCAAACACTCACTTATCCAATTTTACACTGCGATGAAAGCGCACAACTTAAAAAGAAAACATCGTTACTGTTTTCTCAATTTTGTTTTGGGGAATTTTGTGAGTAATCAATTATATCCTATTTCAATTTATTTACAAAATCGAATCAAATTGTCCTAAAGAGTTAATAGAGTCATAATTATAAAAGAAAAAGAAAAAAAAATATAGATATAAAAGTTTTTATATTGTTACTACATCTTCTACTATTCATTTTTCAATGATCATTGACTCACTCTTAAATAAATGTAATAGTAAAAGTACACAAATGAATTATGAATGATATACTAACTGTACACAAATCTTTACTTTTTACTACGCATAGATATTACATTCATTATAAAATGTAAGTACTTGGGTCTAAAAACTTTGTCTAATTAAAAATGATGGTGTAAATAATTTTTTTTACATTCAAGATATATCATGAATCATTTACAAGTATACATTACCTTTTTATTTAATAATCAATTATTATTAATATATTAATGATAAATCATGAACTAGTAATGTAAGAACATTTTTACATTAAGTACAACCAAATTCCTATTCAGGAAAAAATGTTTTAGTAGCTTTCAAATGGGATAGTAAAAAGATTCGGCATCCTTCTTAAGTCACGTATTTAGAATAAATTCCAATTTTGGTAGCACTTACATTTCTATATGCTAGTCCTTTAATTAGTCCCTTATTCGTGCTTAATATGATAGGTTCGTCCACTGCCATTAATGACAATAATACCTAAGTGGAGAAACCCCATTATAAGCTTAATGATTAACAGCAAGATTGAAGTGTGGAACTATACCATGTTCTTAAATATTGTCCGAGTGGAGCAGCACTATATTGGATTCATATTGGTGTTGAGCTAGTTAATGCTTCTCACATGTCATAAATAAGGCAACCATACAGCATTACTAATTAACTTGATGATTTGTAGCTAAAGAATCTATGCTCCTTATTCTTGAGAGTGTGAAGAGATTCATATGTTTGCACGCACTTGTCAACTCATAATTAACTACTATCTATACACACCATCATGAATCATTCAACATATATATATATATATACCCTATTTGTGGCTCATTGAAGGACTAAGCTAGAAATTGTTACATAAATCATTAGCACAATACAAGGATGCGTGTTAATATTGGATGAATAATACAGCATATATATACTTATACACATATCACTTAATATAAAAGTACAACTTTCACTCTCTCTTACATTTTTATGGGCATATACTCTTATTCACTCAGATATATGTAATAACGATCACATAAATATTAAACCAAAAATGTTACTTTACAACCAACATTTGACTACTTTGAGTTGACATTTGATTTTTTTATAGGTCTTTTGAGATAGGTCAAGAGATAAAAGGTGAAAAAACTATGATAAAAAAATTTGATTTATTGTAAAAGAAATTGTATGATTTGAGATACTCAAATCAACAATTTCAATATGTCCAATATTAGTGATGACGAGGATCTGGGCCACCTGGACTGAGTCGATCTAGCTCATAATTTGTACCTTGCAATTGCTTCCTTCTAGTGATTTCCTTCCACATTTGTTTCACACTCATTTCAAATGTATGGTTCTGATTATTACTTGAGAATAGTGAAGGAAGAGGACGAGCTTCTTGGCATATCAAAATTGACGTGAAGAGAAGAACAAAACATAATGTTCTCAAGCTTGCCATCACTTTCAAGTTACTAAAGACAGCTAAAATGTTATGGAGACTCTAAGGAACGATGGTTGAATATATAGACCTTGGAGAAAGGCTTAAAGAGTTGTGGACCACTAACAATATTAGGTTGGGCATTGTTTAATGTAGACACTTTATATAATATATTAAATGTGTAAGGTTAAGGAGACTCGTATATGTTAAGATTATATACAATTTTATATACATATTAAGAACTTTATAGTAGATAATATTTAACAAATTCCTCGTACGCCACTTAACTTATAGTGAAATTTGTCAAATATCAACTACTTGTACAAAATAATATTAAAATTTTAATGTGATTAGACATTGCCAATGTCAGAGATAGTGCTTTTACTAAGCACTCCAAAGTCAATCACGAAAAACAAGTTTTGTTTTCTTGTGGTAATGTGTAATAATAAGCATTCTTCTACACTGAGATCAGGAGAATGGGTATTGAGTGTCTAAATCTCGAACACAGAAAATGGTCATCACCCTCTGCGTATAGATCATGCAATTATGCATCCAACCCATGTGGTGCCGCCACCGCTTAGTTTCACATTCTACTCTTCGGGTCCCAAAAGCATGCGGGTCCCTTGCATGTAAAAAAAAAGAATATTCATTGTATCCTACCTATGCCTTATTTGTTGAGCAGATTGCAGTCTCAACCTTTTTGTTTTAATATGCTTTGGCAGGGTTTTTTTAAGATTTGATTTGACTTTCTATCTCAAAATTAATTAAAAATAAAAGGAAAGTCTATCTGTATTTAAATCATACACAAAATAACAAGAAATACAATTGAAGACTTATTTCTCCACATACTACATCCATAAAAGTATCTCGAACTTGGCAATGAATTATTTTTTACCCTTGAAAGGGCATATACTGATCTTAGGGATGAGCAAAACTCAAGCCTACTTGCTCGTCGGGTTTAGCTCGACCATGATCGAATCTGAATATGGTCGGGTTTCATTAGACCTAGGTCAAGTTCGGGTTCAAAAACTAGTCTTAATGTCGAAACAAAGCGAAGGAGAGAGAAGAGGTTATCGAAAAAGCTTTCATTGTTACTTGCAGAGGAGAATATCTAGAAGAAAAGGAAAACTATAGAAGAAGAACTTTATATATTGATATTTTTGGTAAGTACATAACTGAATAAACTAACCCTTCATATAAATAAGGGAAAGGCCTAACAACTAACTAACAAAAATATAAAAGAACTAAGCTGACAAATAATAAAGGCCCAATAGAAGAAAAAAGGAAAAACGGGCTTTAGACAAAAGAAAAGCCCAAAAGAGATTGAAAGGAAAAAGGAAAGAGGGAAGCCATTGTTGCTTGATCATGAAGGTACCAAAGTTAACATTTTCCCTCAAGTTGGACGGTGCAAAGAGCATAGTCCCAACTTGGAAATGAATTGTTGGAATGGCTTTGATGTAGAGGCTTAGTGAATGCATCGACAAGTTGATCTTTGGAAGAAATGGGAAGAAGATGAACGATACCTTTTTGAATTTTCTCACGCACAACATGCCAATCAATTTCAGTATGTTTGGTGTGTTCGTGGAAAACGGGGTTGTGGGCTAGGTATATGGCGGATCTATTGTCACAGTAAACAGGGATAGGGAGGTTTAAAGGAATATGGAGATCCTGGAAAAGATAACAAAGCCACTGAATTTTACATACAAGACTACCCAAGGCTCTGTACTCGGCTTCTGATGAGGAACGACTAACTGTGTTTTGTTTCTTTGTCTTCCATGAAATTATAGAGTTGCCAAGAAACACACAAAATCTAGTGATGGATTTGTGAGTGTCTAGGCAGTAGGCCCAATCAGAGTCGGCAAAGGCAAAGATCTTGGAAGTAGATGAGGAATATAAGAACAAGCCTTTAGCATGAGAGGCTTTGATGTAATGTAATACTTTTAAGGCAGCTTGATAGTGAGTGGTGTAAGGCTGAGTCATGCAGAGGCTGAGTTGTTGGACAACATAGGAAATATTTGGTCTGGAAAGGTGAGGTAGATGAGTCTACCAACCAACCTTCTATAGAAAGAGGGATCGGGGAGGGGAAAACCTTTAGTTAGTTGGAGTTTGATGGAGGGGTCAAAGGGGGTTTTGGCAGGTTTAGAGGCTAAAGTTCATGAGTCTTCAAGCAGTTAAGGTGTACTTTCTTTGGTTGAGATGAATTCCGGCAGAGGATCGAGCAATTTCAAGGCCCAAAAAATATCTTAGGTGACCAAGGTCCTTAATCTTGTATGTGATGTCAAGGATGTGTTTAACATGATTGATTTTGGAGATGTTGTTGCATGTGAGGATAAGGTCATCCACGTATACCAGGATAGTTGTGAATGATGAGGTAGAATGTTTGGTGAAGAGAACTTGGTCAACAGATGAGTGATGGAAGCCAAGAGAGGAAAGCTTTGTAGAGAGGGTTGTGTGCCATTCTCTGCTGGATTGTTTGAGACTATAGAGAGACTAGTGGAGTTTGCATACTAGGTGAGAAGTTGAAGGTAATAAAGCCAGGGGGTGGTTGCATGTAGACTTCTTCATGAAGGTCACCATGCAAGAAGACATTATTTATGTCTAATTGTTCTAAGAACCATGAGTTTGATGCTGCCAATGCAAGGATGATTCTGATGGTTGTAATCTTCATAACAGGGAAGAATGTGTCAAAATAATCTTCTCCTTCCATTTGATTGAATCCTTTAGCAACTAATATGGCTTTGTGTCTTTCTAGAGTGCCATCTACATGATATTTAGTCTTGTAGACCCACTTGCAGCCAATGGAAGATTTGTTAGGTGGTAGAGGAACCAAGGACCAGGTGTGATTAAGACTCAGAGCCTGGAGTTCCTTCTGCATTACATCATTCCAACATGGAATTTGAGAAGCTTGCTTGTAAGAGGGTGGTTCAGTGAGAGGGGTGAAAACAAGGCATAAGTTCCTGTAAGAGGGATAACAATTAGTATAAATGATACAAGAAGATAGAGGGTAGAGAATAACTGAAGAAGAGGAAGGTGTATTGGATTGAGAGTGAGCAAGATTGCAATGATAGTCTTGTAAATGTGAGGGTGGTTTTCTGATTCTAGTTGATTGTCTAATGAGAGTGTTTGAGGATAAGGGATTGATAGGTGGGTTAGAGTTTGTGTTGGGAGGAAGGGTGGGATGAATGTCATTTATGGAGTCAGGGATGGAAGTGATGTTAGGTTTGCATACAAAAGGTTCTTGGTTCTCATGAAGGTCTTGGAAGGGAAATTGGTCTTCATAAAAAATAGCGTTTCTTGAGAAGAAGATGGAATGAGTTTGTACATTGTAAAGGATGGATCATTTGGTGCCTTGTTGATATCCAAGAAAGACTACTTTGATGGCTCTAGGTTGGAATTTGGTTCAGTGGGATTGAATTGTAGTTGCAAAAGTCAAGCAGCCAAAAACTTTGAGGTTCTCCAAGGAGTGAAAGGTGTTGTGTAAGCATTGGTATGGACTTTTGTGTTTTAAAAGAGGGGAAGGTAGTCTATTAAGGAGGTAAACAACATGTTGGATGGTAAAATTCCAGAGTTTAGGAGGGAGATGATATTGAAAAAACAAAGCTCTAGCAATATTAAGAATGTGTTGATGCTTTCTTTCAACAATGCCATTTTGTTGAGGGGTCTCAACACAAGTTCTTTGATGGATGATTCTCTTAGAGGAGATGTAATCCTGCATCAAGAATTCAACCCCATTGTCACTTCTTAAACATTTCAATTTGCTGCCAAACTGTGTGTCAATGTAGGCTATGAATTTGATTAAGTGAGGCCTAGTCTCTGCTTTGGATTTGAGAAGTAAAACCCAAGTAAATCTACTATAGTCATCAACAAGAGTGAGAAAATATTTGTGGCCAAACAAAGATGAGATAGAATAGGGTCTCTAAATATCAGCATGTAATACATCAAAATGGTGTAAGCTATGTGTTGTGCTATGATTAAAAGGTAATTTTTTTGTTTAGACATATGACATACATCACAAGGAGTAGAATGATTTTCATTATGAATATAAGGAAATTGTTTTGTAAGTTGTGATATTACAAAAGAAAGAACATGGCTTAATCTTAAGTGCCATATAGGATTGTTCACAGTTTGAGAATTCGAATTAACGGTAAAAGACTGATTAATAAAGAGTCTTGATAGAGGAAGACTAAGCATGAACAATCATTGATGAGGTCTAGCTGAACCAATCATCTTCTTGGTATGGTTCTGCAAGATTAAGCACTCATGTTGAGAAAAGATTAAATGGCATTGTAGGTTATGTATCAACTTATTTCCTGAAACTAGATTAACATGGAATTGACGTACAAATAGTACATTAGTTAAAATAAGAGAATGAGTGAGTCTTATAGTCCCATAGGTGCATGTGGAGACATGGTCACCATTTGGCAGAGTGATAGACATAGGTGTTATAGATTTATAAGAGAAAAAATTGGTCATATCATAGGTGATATGATTTGTAGCACATGTGTCTAGTAGCCATTGGAAGTAAGGGTTACTTGTATTGGTAGGAGGAGTGGTTATTGTTTGCATAGCAGAATTGATAACATGATTTTCCCTTTTTGATTGTTGGAGTAGGCTTTGAATTCCTTGCACCTCTTCTTCAGTAAAGGTTATGTTGGATCCTTGTGCAGTAGTAGAGTGAGACATGGCAATATTATTGGTCTCTTCTTTGTCAAGAGGGAATCCAATGGTATGGTTGACTAGTCTTGTTGGCTTATTGTTCTGGTATCCAGGAGGATATCCATGCTTTAAGAAGCATGTGTCAATGGTGTGGTTGGTTCTCTCACAAAAGGTGCATAATTTATTTCCTTGACTTCTACCACCTCCATTGGTTCTTGATCCCCTTCCTCTGCATTGGTAATTTCCTCTACCTCTAGAGTTATTGGCATTGGTATTAAAATTTCTAATTACTGGTTCTTGCCTTGAATTGATGGACAAGGCTTGATTTTTAGGCTCAAGAGAGGGAAGGATAGGCAGGTTAAACTGTCTTTCATATTGGGTCAAGAGGACAAAGACTTTGCTAATATTGGATAGGGGTTCAAGAAGCATAATTTGGGATCTAACTTGAGCATATTGCTCATTTAGTCCTTTTAGAAATCGAACCACATAACTTTGTTCCATATAAGTTCTAACACATTGAACCAATCCCCAGGAGCAAGGGATAACACATTTACAGTTTGGAATGGGTGTGAAATTTTCAATTTCCTCCCAAATGCTCTTTAGTTGGTTAAGAATTATGATATATATAGGTTACCTTGATTTAGGTGGTAGAAATCATCTAAAAGTTCTACAATCTGAAACATATCTCCTTGGTAGTACTTTTCTTGTAGATTTTTTCCAAGCTTTAGCAGCTGAATCAATCCAAAGGATTGATTTCACAATTAATTCTTCTACTGAGTGTTGAACCCAAGATAAGACCATGTTGTTGCATCTTCTCCATGGAACGTGCATTGAGTCTCATAGAGGAGGCTGAGGTAAGCTTTCATCGATGAAGCTGAGTTTATTCTTTGAATCAAGGGTCAATTTCATTGCTCTAGACCAGGAATGGTAATTCTTGCCATTGAGAAGTGGTGTCACAAGGACCAAGGCAGGGTTCTCACTTGAGTGAAGGAAGTAAGGGTTTATGTAAGGATCAAGGGTGTTGTTCTGGTTAGCCATTGATGAGAGAGAGAAGGCTGACGGGAGAAGAAAAACGCAGAGTATTGAAATCAGAACTATGGGGAGGAAGAAGATAAGGGCTTAAAGACGAATCAGAGCATTTTGTGCTCTGATACCATCTTAATGTCGAAGCACAACGGAGGAGAGAGAATAGGTTATCAAAAAAACTTTCATTGTTACTTGCAGAGGAGAATATCTAGAAGAGAAGGAAAGCTAGAGAATAAGAACTTTTGTATATTGATATTTTTGGTAAGTACATAACTGAATAAACTAACCTTTCATATATAAAGGGAAAGACCTAACAACTAACTAACAGAAATATAAAAGAACTGGGCTCACAAATAATAAAGGCCCAATAGAAGGAAAAGGGAAAAACAAGCTTTAGACAAAAGAGAAGCCCAAAAGAGATTGAAATGAAAAAGGGAAGAGGAAAGCCATTGTTGCTTGATCATGAAGGTACCGATGTTAACAACTAGATCTGATTAATATTTAGGATCGAGATTAAAAACTAGATCCGATCAAATTACATATCCTTAATAATAAGTAATAATATTAAAGACTTTATCTAAAAGTGGTATGCATTATATTTAATCGGGTTTAGGGTCAAGTTTAAAGGTTGACCTGGTCGATATTTGAGGTTGGGTAGCTTCGGGTCTAAGGTTGAATTCGGGTTCCAAAAAATAGTTCGACCAACATTTGGGGTCGAGTAAAGGACAAGCCTTAGACGAATTATACTCACCCTTACCTAATCCATGGTAACTACAGAGAAATATTGCATCCTAGCAATGATGTCATGTTATGTTAGATTTCATCGCAATTGTGTTTTTAGTATTTTCTAAATTTTAGTTCGTGTAGATCTGTTGATACTTAAAGTTTAATGGGCAGTGGACACAACAAGTATCCATGCGAGTTCGGGGCAAGGACGAGTTCAAATATGAATGAGTAAGGGGTATGATATTACACTACCCAGGCTATTGCTATTAGAGATGAAAACTTATCAGACTGCTTATTAGAGGTATATTATGTGACCTATAATATATTAGATTGGACTTTTAAAAACTAATCTTTTAATTTTAAAAATATATTTACGTTAACATGTTAGACTTTTAAAAACTATTGCTATTAGAGATAAACTTATTTAAAGCAAACATTTCACCCCTTATTTTAATATAGTTCTTCTCCGGTATTAGATTCTCTACTATTATGAAGGATAAATAATAAAAATAATTTTGTTTTAAAATTATAATAAAAAATGGCACTCTTAGATTTCTTTGTTACCACGTATCAGAATCTAAGCTATTGAATACTGAGAGAATCTCAACCTATTATAGCTTAATAGAATTTTAAATAAGCTAACATGTTATATTTTCAAACATGGGAAATGAGACTTTTTAAACCATTCTTACCACAGAAAGTTTCCAGCCTTTTGCAGTAATTGCTTATATATCTGATGCATGTAGAAAAATGTAAACCATACTTACGTGTTACGCTTTATGAGTAGGGTTACATGGTTGAGTTGGGTACACGGCTGAGAGAAAGTGATGATGCAAGAAAAGGTTTGGAAGGGAGAAAAGACAGAATGGAATTGTATGAAAACACTGTAAAAGGGAGAACCATGCTGTGTTTAATGTTTAAATTATTAAAATCCTTGTCCTGGTTGTAATATACAAACTGACCAATCCTACACATGTAGACAACAATGACAATAAAATAGCACATGCTGGACAAAACTACGAATTGCCACAAGAAATTGTCCCTTCTTTTGCTTTGTTTTTTTCTTCATGCTTTTCCACGCCACCCAAGGATTATAAAACTATCTTAGCATGGCTTCCATTTGCATTGTATTTTTGCTATTGTAATTTTTGTATTCACCCAACTGAATCTTCATACGATTGGATATATAGGACAGCATATATTTTGCTCCAACTTGCTACTTGCAGATTAATTAAGAGGATTCTCTCTCTCTCTAACTTTTTGACCCCACAGAACCATTAGTAATATCGTAGATAAAGAAGAATATTTGTTTTCAAAAATGTTGTTTTGAAAACAAATATTTGACAACTTTTAGTTTCCTTTGATTGTTAGATATATCTTGCATGGTATTTCATTTCATGTTTCAAGTCAATTATAATATTATTTATTGTTTTTGAAAATTTTCTTTTATTCATGTGACAATATGTAATTATCCAAAACAGATAATGAGATACTATTGTAGTCAGAGAGATCTATCAATAATTTGCCTGTCACTCACATCTCATTCTAAATTTCCAAAGCAGCATATATATTCTGCTGATGCATCATCAGATAATAAATAAAACACGGAAAATGTTACATATAACTAGAATCTATTGTTTAGAAAGAGCGTAATGATTTTTCTTTTCTTTCTGTAAATGAAATTCACCATTACATCATTCTTCTAAGGGACTACACTAACAATACATTATATATACTTTTTTATTCAAAATGGAAATTGGGTAGGAAAGTTATGAAACTTGGGCAATCACAATGAGAGAAAGAGAGACATTATATTTTATTTTCCTCAAAATGGAATTTAGGTAGGAAAGTCATGAAACTAGTGCAACCACAATGAGAGAGAGAGAGAGCAGTACCCAATCATATGAGATTATAATAGCACACAAAAAGAAGAAGAAAATGATTCCAGCTGCCTCTTTAAACATTGTTTATACAATTATACACCCTCACACTCATATCTTTTCTCAGCTCTCACTAGTCACCATAACATTATATTCTTTTAGATTCTTCCAGATTCATTATATATAAATATTTGACCATGGTGCCGATCTTAATTAGGGAAGGCTTTGACTTTAATTATATAAAAAGAAATGGGTGTATGTACTGTAATCATTTTGTATTATCATTATATTATCTATCATTTATTTTTAATTATTATTGATTCTGAAATAAAAGTAATACAAATGAATTTTAGATAATATATTAAACATGTACAAAAAATTTATACTGACAATATATAAATGTTAGACTATTATATAAATAGGTTAGTGCTTAATAAGAATCCAGATATGCACATTCACATATGATGGATACAGAGGTTATTGTTGTAATTGAAATAATAAAATTAAGCTTAAATATGTCTTTGACCCTTATATTTATGAATTGCCCTAATTTTAGGTCTTGTGTTCTTTTTTTTAAAGTACTTAGTCTCTATTTTAGCCAGTGTTGATTTTTATTCTCGTTATTAACTTGGATGAAAAATGCTAATATGAAGGAACTAATACTGTAAAAAAAATAAGGACTAAAATTATAGTGTATTTTTTGTCTCTATATTAATGGGAGTTATAATTAAAGTGACTCTATTTTTATCTTTTTGAAGTATGTAGTCATTCTCCCTTAACGTTTTCATCCAAAGCTAACTAGGAAGAAGAAAACTAACATCAGCTAAAATGGGTAAACTGCATATTCTAAACAAAAAAATACATAGACTATAATTACATCACTCATAAATATAAAATTATAAGGACTAAAATATATTTAAGCCATAAAATCATTCATGTGACTCGTTTAAAAGATGGTTAATCATATGCTACTAAAGTTATTATAACTAACTATATGGTTTAGAATTCAATCCTTCTTATATCCATTATTTTTTATATATATATGAAGTTTTGTTTATATGATTTTTTAGAAGTTTTATTGTTTATATGATTTGTTAGAAGTTTTATATTATGTACTTTAATCAATGTCAAATTTTTTTAATATAAAATGTTATATTATTACATACTAGCTTTGTAATTTGGCCATTCTATTTGTGTTCGTGTATTATCCATCATAACTAAGGTAGGTATGGGTATACTCATTTGTGAAGGAAAAAAAACATAAATATATGTGAGTATGTCTACTTAAAGGACATATAAATAAAGTTGACCAGGATTACATCTAATCACACATTAAAATACCATGATGATCCAATATCATATCTGGGGATCAACTGTCCTAAAATGAATATGTCCTCATGTTCTTAGCCAATGAGATTTCTTCAAATAATACAAATATGTTATTTTATATTTTTAGAATTTTTCTTTTTAATGAAGTGTCACATTTTCATTAATCTGATACAGGAAAATGAGACAAGAATTGAAACATTTTTTCAATACTCTTTTGGTGTCTAGTCATTAAACCCTCTAAATTTCTCCTTTAAATCAAGTCAAATCAAATGCAGTATTTAATGGGCTTATGGTCCTTTTTCCATTGAGTTAAATTTTGATGAACTTTTAAGTTTTAATCCATGGGACCTTTTTTTATATCACTAATAATTCACATGCGAGATATCCACGACCCAGATTCTTTGCGCACTCTTTCAGTGCGATAAATGAAATGAGTTTGATCATTCCACAATAAGCACTCAAATAGCACGAATTCTCTAAGAGGTACACACTTTCCAATTATATAATACCCACACCCACCTCTGCGTGCATTAAGTATTATTTATTCATTGTTTTCGTCTTTACCTCTATATTAAATGAATAAAGATTCTCTCTATTAATTAAGAGGTAAATTGTTGTTTTTAAATATATTTTCAATGACAAAAATATGATTTTATGATAAATAAATAGATAAAAATATTATTATGTGTTGTTTTTTGTGTATTATTATATGATACTTGTCTCTCCATTAATGAATAAGATTTTTACTCTATATTAATAGGCAATAGCCCATATTCCAAAATCACCATCAAATACACCTTCTTTTTCTAAAATAATAATAAGTGTAATATACATGCACTAACATTCATTTGTATTATTTTTTTGAAAATTCAATGACGGTTGAAAATGAATGATGAATAATACAATGACAGTATATAAAACTCATACATTGTTAGTGTATACATTTTTTTCTTAAAATAATTAATAGATCCAGTTAAAAGAGATTTTCTATGTTTACTGATGTCAAAAACATGTAAACTGTATTTCAAGTTTTCAACTTTAGCGTAAGTTGTGAAGTAAAATAATTTATGCGAACAGTGGTAAAAACTAATACATTTTCGCACCTCCTTAGTAAGGAAACACTAGAGACGTAATATTGGCCAGTTGTCAAATTAACATGAATTTCACTAGTCTAATTTAGTTGAATGCAAAATTAGTTATCAGGATTAAGTTTAAAAAAAGCAACTACGGAACGATTTTATGACTTAAAATTCTTTAATTACATGGACTCTATCAACAAGATCGAGTATAACTAGCAAATAATTGAATTTCTTAAGCATGGTGAGATTCAATTTATGTGGTGTGTATTAGCAAACATTGTTGGTAAATGCAAAATTTTCTCCATTAACTTATATACCTCAAAAAAGTAATATTTGCCTATCGGGTGGAATAATCCTTATTGCATCCCCAAACCTGGACTCCAATAGCTAAATGTGAATTAAGTCAAAAAAGAGCTTCATTTTTTCTTCTTTAACTCCAAGAAAAAGTCCCAAGTTATATGCAACTAAAAGAGGTCCAAATTATGGAGCCATTACCCAGCCACTATTTTTTTTCGGGTGAAAAGATAATTAGCTTTAACATTAAAAACAAAAAAGAGAAAGAAAAGTTCAAAACTGGGGTCATATTCTAAATGTCAATTAGTAATAAACCTTATTTGAAAATGACCACCAGGGATTGTGATGTTTTGATCAGCAACTCATAACCCACTATACAATTCAGAAATTCTGGGAATGCCCTCTTTTAAGATTCTCTTTATCCTTGCCACACTTTTTGCTATTAAGTAGAATTCATGTAAAATTACACCTATGTGATTCGGTAATCCCATATTAAATTCACTCAATAGAAAAAGAGGGAGTTGATAATAGGACATTGCTAATATATTTTTCTTATAATTTAATGGTTTACAATATAACATTATGGACTTACAGATTCATTCTATTCATATAATCAACCCCATCGTGATAAAGGCTTAATTGTTATTATTTGTAAAATTAGGTCAAGAAATTAATTGACTATCACATAACCATCATTTAGATAAGTGTTAATGTTTTTTTAACAACCTACTGGTTACACCATAGATAGGTAAAATAAGTTTTGAAACTAAAAAATAATTTTCTTTAATCAAATTGTATTAAAATTAGCATAAGGGATGTTAACTCAATACAAGAGAAAGATTATATATTCTTTTTAGTAGATAAAGTAATTAAAAAAATTGAACCATTAAACAAATTGACAAAAACTAGAGAAGTTAGAGCTATTTTTGAAAGAAACTAAGTCTAAGATCTAGTTTGAATCAAATCTATCATATGCTCATAAGTGACAGCCTTATCCGGGAAGGTTAGACATTTCTCATAATCCAAATAGATCATATAATAACAAACCACAACATCCTCCATAACTTTGACTCATTAGCACTAATGCCAAAAGCATCATGCATATTCAACAACTCTAAATTTGTTGTAGGAGTGGGTGCATAAACTTGAAGCCACAAATAAAAACTTTTCCAAACAGAAGAAGCAAATTCACAAGATAGAAAATGATGTTCAATAGATTCATCATGATGCTTGCAAATATACACTTTATATCTTCAACCCTAGGAATAACGTGCCTTCTGAATAAATCTATTTTTGTTAGTAGTCTTTGTCTAATGAGTTTCCAAACAAAATAACAATTTTTTAGAACATATAGTTAATCCAACACTTTTTTAGAGTATTACTTGTAAGCGAAAAACTTTATTCCACTTGAATGAGATAAGGAGATTTCTGACCAATGGCTCTTCTCTATCAAACAAACCTTGATGCCAATGTACCCCTCAAGACTAAACATCATTATTCCCAAAGCCACATTCAGCCACAAAAGCCCTTCTATTCATAACTAAAGAAAGTAGTTTAGGACTTTCAAACTTTAATGTCCCACCCAAATGTCTAGCTAGAGGAGAGTTTGAGTTACATCCCCTATTACCCTCCAAAATTTTTAATGAAACCAACCTTCTGGTCCCCATGAATAGAACCAACTTTGTACAAATCTTTCTATCACCTTAGAAGCAGAACTCGTTCCAGATAAAGATAGGTTAGCCTCATATTTTGAATCAATCACCTTAACCCAAAAAACGTCCTTCTCGTGAATTCTATATCAACTTCATTCCCCAAGCAAAGAATCATTAAAATGAGATGAATCTCTAACACCCAAGTCACCAAAGGATTTAGGTTTGTAAACCTCCAACCACAAGACCCAAGCCACTACATTTACCATGACACCCAAGCCACCAACGGACTAATAAACTGATCTAGCATTTCTTTATTAAATGTGTCATGATCTATACGATCTGAAATCTGAACACCATATTCTAATGCAACACATTTGAATTTTCTAAAAAAATCACCAATAATAAGCATTTGTTTTTGTTAGGAATGGATTAAGAAAACCTATTAACCCGTCAACCTGATTTTAAGCCATCAATTTCTTCTATATATTATTTTATATAGGACAAAATGCCCTGCTTTAAGAATGGGTTACAGTTACAGGGCGAGTTATTATTACATATACATCATAGGCTTGAGCGTTTTCCAAGTTGTTTACTAATTAGGCTGTCTTATACTAAAAAGATTAAAATCAAAACTAGAGAGTCGTGACATTATGAACCAGAACCAGTACGATGAAAGCACCAAGATGGTACCAATACGATAATGTCGCAAGACAATTCCTTTTATTACTTTCAGTGTTGTGAGTACCAGACAAACCCAAAAAAATAAAATTCTATTTCAGGTTTGATCATTGGTTTAGATTGAATGATCTGACTAGAATATGTCAAATTTATAAATTGTAGTTGAATATAATATTTATGGACATTTTAAAATCAGTGTATTTTTGTGTCCTTACAGGCTAATTAAGAAGTTTATATTAACTATAATGGTTTATAATGGGTAGTCAATAACTCAATATACTGCCCCAGATCGCGTGCATGTGCAACGTTTAGTAGTGGCATGTAAAAAGGAGAGAGAGAAAAGAAAGACTATTCAACTGGTGGAAAAAAGAAAGAATAATATAGTCCTAAAAGCTTAATGGCCCAAAGTCATATAGGTTAAGCTGGTTGGGCCTGGTGATTCTTGTGGGTTACCTCCATATATATATATCACGATAAAGTTACAAAGCATTGTATATTTTTTTTTATTTAACCAATAATATTTTGTCACCTGATTAAGGAATTAATTATTGCAAGTTGTCTGGAGTGCAATCTCCATTCTTCAATGATGTATATGATATATGAATACATTATACAGTTTAAGTAAATCTATTAACTAGTGAGAGGCTTCACATGTTTATATATATATATATATATGAGGAGAGATCTGTTTACGCTCAATTTATGTTACACTAATTACACTCAATCTCACTCATTCATTTTTTTGAATGGCTAAGATTGAGTGTAACTTAAATTTAGTGTAAATCTCTTTTATATATATATATATATATGTGTGTGAAAAGTCTCTTTTAAATTAAAGGCATCTTCGTCAGCATTTTAAGAATACATTTGTTCATGTCAAGTTATTTTCATTACTGCATTTTCGCTGTTGATTTTACTTTTCTAAACTGAATGGATATTCACTTCCTTTCATATTTTGCCCTATCATAGGATACATTCTTAGGAAGTAACACATAAATCTGACACTCACTGCACTTCTAGGTAAGAAATGACATGCCTCAAGTAATGAAGCTAGAAATGGTCATGAGGATGCCATTACTTTTTCTTTTCCCTTCTCTCTCCCTCTTTGGTTTCATGTTTATTTGTTTATTTCTCTAAGAAGTACAACAGCCATCATGTAAGTTAATATTCTAATTTTATAAATATTTTAAAAAAAATCAAGAAAATAACTATTTTTATTATTACCTACAACTTAGTTAGAAATATCTTATAAATAGAATTTGACAAACTAATGTATTACCTCTCATTCTACTTATAAGATTATTTGAATAGTTTTACGCGAATTAAAAAATGTAAGTTATATTGTTAATATCATTTAATTTGTTAACATGTATGTGTTCTTTTTTCAAAATTGTCATTCATTAACATGACTGGTCCATCTTTTCTTTACACTCAATTAATTGAAGTTTTTTATCTTAACAATTAATATAATAATATTTTGTTAACAAGAATAATTACTATGCATAAATTTTGAAAATACTCCTATAAGAATAATTTAAATTATAAGCTGAAAAGGATATTATAAAAACCACATGATATCGCATATATTTAAGAGCAATTTCCTAACTAGTAACCTAGATATATCCTGAGGGGCCTAATAAATATACAGATCGTCCTAGTATTAAATGTCCCTTTTAATGTGGAGTTTACCTAGATGCATAAACTCTCATGCCAAATATAAATGAGATGGAGACCTGAAGAAAAGTAATTGCCGTGGAACCTCGAGATCCAATATGTATCTACATTCATTATTGTTCCTAAACAATATTTCATATTCAAATACCATGTAACTCATTTGATAAGTGTTGTTTTACACTGGTTTTCTTGTTTTTAATAAAATTGTTATATATTTTCATATTATTGTTTCTGTATATGCAATAATATAATGAGACTAAAAAGTATAATTAATAAATAAGTAATTAATATTGTCATCAACGTTAAAAGTAACAATTTAAAAAAGACGACATTTATATAAGAATGTGATGTGCTGACTCTACCTAACAATAATGATATGAATTGAATTTTTTTCCCTGTATTATAGAGTCTACTACTGAATACACTTGACACGTTTCATAAATAAACTTTTAACAGACCTGATTATTTGATTAAAATAATTTTAAAATTAATATGACAATATATAACAATTTTAATAAATATGAATGTCATTGTGATAACTAGTTATTCTATACACGTAGAGATCAGCTTAGGTGGTGCAATGATGGATATGATTATTTGAATATGTACATATAATTTTCTTATCCAGTAAAGGTGGCACTAGTTATCCAATACAACAGTAATAATATTTTTCCCCAACAGCCGACTGGGTGTTCAAAAATTACAAATGCATGGACGATGAATGTATTATATATATTACTTTCTTTTATCTGGAAATGATTTTATTGTGAGTAAGACTCGAATTTATAACATTTTTCACTCTATTCTTTAAATTTTTCATCCTCTTAATTATCCCACCACCTTATGATTATTCATTATTGTAGTGTATATATTACCTTAACGTGACCCACACCACCTTATAAAAGAATGACATGCAAAAAGCAAAGTCCAGTTCCAGATACATGCGAAGTATTAAAAAGTGGTGACATCTAAATGATTTAAATTCCATTGTTATGAGGCATTATATGAACAAAAGGATACATGTTTTATTACCTTCTGCATCCGAATACTACAAAAAACAAAAGAAACAATAGTATACTAAAACATTTTTATATTTTTGTATACAATATAATAACACTTTACCATTGAAAATACATGTAAAATCAAGTATTTTCCTCTCCAGAGAGTATCTTTATTCATACATTTACTCAGAAATTTTATAGTAGGTAGATGGCTTGCCGTGTGTGAGAATATACTTTACATTGATTTCTCATTGTTGCAGTTCATTAATTGTTTTTTGCTACAAGACTATAGGGACAGTCATTAAAGATTTATATAGATTCTAATATTTATATATCTGTCGGTTGGTGCAAAAATTTATACACAATCATTAAATTGATTACTATTAATTTGTATTTATTTTTTAAGAGATAATGATAATTGTAAATAAATGGTAGATAATAAACTAATAATGTATAAAATTATTATACTATCAATATATACATTTTAGCAAATGTTAAATAATCAGTCCGTGTATAAAATTAATAGATATTTGAAAAATGAAGTATTTCCCAAATTAAAGTTTAAAATATTTGAAACATTTCATTACGAGAGATTGATCGTCTGCAATAGCGTCTGATTACATCCTTTTTTATTTACTATTGATATTAGGTTATTTCCAAGTAGTGTTTGCTTAAAAATTGACGTTTGATTGATTAGATATTAATCCATATTTGACTATTGATATTAGGTTATTGCAACAACAACAAAATGTATCTAAATAACATTTTGCCCAAATTACTTTTTATTGTTCAGGCCCCCCTCCTAAATATATATACACAACCAATTAATTATTCTTAAATCATGATATCATAAATATTGTGTCTATGATCGATCACAACTCACAAGGATACTAGAACAACCACAATTATTGGTGGCAGCAAGGTTTTATAATAGGGCAGAAGGACAACTTAAAATACTTATCTTATTTATTTGAAATATATATTAAAAGAGTGGTTTGGATTTTCCTTTGTTTTCTTTTTCAATTTTTAAAAAAAGTCTTTGCAAATGCCAAAAGATGAGATATACACGTAGCTTTCAGATCAAGAAACATTAATGCGATTCTCTCATGCAGAAGAATACATGAGAAAATTTAATTACCCGTAAGTATTGACAGATGAATGTCAGACTTCTGTCAACAATATTTTTAAATTAAAATTAAAGATCATTTTCATTCTATTTAATAAGAAAAAATATGTATGTGTCAATATACACAAAAAGGTCCAAAATTCGTTTCGTCTTAATCTTGTAACTAAATATACAAAGTATTGGAAGCAGACATGGAGTTGTTCATAATTAATTAATGTACAAATAGGTTGTGTCTCTATCATGTATAGTCTTGTGGGGGTTTGAGCTACTTTAGAAAAGGGTTAACAAGTCCATAAGTAAAAGGAAAATGTGTATATTTTTTTTTAGTATAATATCTTTTATTCCTATAGTATAAAAACTAATCTATTTTGAGATGTATGATTATCTCTCTTAATAAGAATTGTTCTTAGAAATCAAGTAAATGATTTTTTGTTCTTTCTACGAATCTAACAAGGTTTTACATCATTAGACCAATGTATTGTTAGTGGAAAATGTGTATATGAGAATAAGAATATTCTGCCAACACAAAATAGGAAAATAATTAATCCAGATGACATTTGGCAATTTTCACTTAAAAAGGAAGAAGAAAAATAAGGTGATTATACAAGTAGACGTCGTCATGAAGTAATGTGCTAAACCATTGTTCTACTTTATCCTTATAAACTTATCTATCGTTTTGAAAATATTTTTTCAACTTGCAACAACCAAAGAATAAATATCAATAATTGGACATATAATGATTATGGATAGCATCATGATATCAAGTTCCTAAAACAAAATATAATTTAGTTTCATTTGGATTGGTTCAGTTTATAAATAAAAAACTGAAAAGCAGCCAATCACTTTTTCAAAGTATATAAATTAATTAAAATCAGACAATAAAACAAAGCTTAATTCTGTTTTGTTTGAATTTTTCATTTATTTTACTTCAACTTTCTTTTATTGATTATGAAGACTCTAATGATACAGCTAACAAATCTCTAAATCTCTTTCTAATTAAAGTATATTATCAAACATTTTTTTATATATTTCTCACATGGGAGTGCCAAGTAGGGGTGGTAATACGTGTCTGTCCGACCTGACCTGTCTTGTCTGCTTTTGTCTTGTTAAAATATGGACTAGCTTAACCCGACCCTTATTGCTAAAAAAGCTTAAAATGTCAATCTAACTCATATTTGGCAAGGCTAGCAGGCCGTCAAGCTAGTCTTTTTTTCTTCAAAACACACATTATAACCAACTCAATCACAATTTTAAAAATAAATAATCATCGCACCTCATAAATGTCTTCAAATTTATTGTTTTAGTTTAAAACTTGTAAGTTCTAAAAACAACAAGTCAGCACAATATTAATCATTTAGATTCTTAATTTAAATAAAGCTTCTAACTCCTAAATTTACAATAATAAGGGTCAGCCCGATCTGACCTGACCCAACCCGCCTTTGGTTCGTCAAAATATGGACCGACCAAACCCTTATTGCTACAATGACTCAAATTGTCAACCAAACCTGCTAAAAATGTCAATTCAAATTATATGACCTATGAGGCCAAACTCATGTTATTACCTATATGCACTGCTAGTAAAAAGTTCTGCCACATAAAAAAACCTAGTATTTAATATGTAATTGATAGACTTTTTTTTTTTTAGTTTCACGAAAGAGGGTCGTTGAGAAATCACCTTGGAACATATATTTACTGCCTATTTTTATTTATTTGTCATTTCTTAGTTTTATATTCCTTTTTGCTTGTTTCTTTTAAGAGTTAAAGAAAGTATTAATTAATAATTACTTTCCAAGTTTATATTTATTCAATATATTGTTTTCATAAATAGTGAAAAGGAAATAATAATTCCATAGAGATAATTAAACATTGGAGAAAAAAATTAAGAGAATAAAGTATTCCTCGTACCATAAGATAACTTATCTTTTATAACTAGTAAAAATATGATATGGGTATTGTTTTGTTTAGTTTTAGAAATATTTTCATAAAAAATAATTAAATATGACATATGTGATTATTTTAGTGGTTGAAGGATATAACTTATCGCCTCATATTTTATTCTCTAAATTTAATACAATTCAAATATAATTATTACTTTCTTCAAATGTATGTTTTTAAGGAAACATATAAATAGAAACAGGAAGAATAAATGATAATAGACTTAGATACCATAACCCGTCCTGATTAATTTACAATCATTCATAAATATTGTTTCTATCTCTAGAAGGTTCAGCACTTCATCAGCTAGTACGAATGGGGAATAAGAGACTAATAGATATTATTGATAATTATAAATTCATAATCCTTCATAAAGATTTTTTTCTATCTCTCACAAGTTCAAATTGCCATTTTAGTATTTTGACACACGCATGCATATGCATGAATTTAAATTTTATTGAACAAGAAGAATATAAGATTCTGAAATAAATAATTGGTCAAACATACATGCAGCTTATCACCTCGCAAATGACACTATTGGCGCTTCAAATTAAGTAACATATATTTCTGACAGCTTACCATATAATCCGTTTAATTAAAACAATCTGAGATCGGTAAGTCAAAGTTATATACATACGAATCAAAAGTTACTTTAATAGTTTTAACACTGAAACAAATCCAAACGACTTAGGATCGAAGCACCAATGGAATTCTATTTCTTGATAATATGCCCCACAGGACCCCAACAAATTGCGGACAACAAATAGGACATGCCTCTAAGAAAAATTATGTCAAAACCCCACTTGCTAATTACTATATTAGTACGAACTTCGCTTTAATATGATATTTTAAGAAATGATTTAGACATCTAACAGCTTAGGTTAATTATTAATTTTATCAAAAACATATATTTAGTATATCTGCCGACCATAAAAATATATTTAGTATATCCGTAACACAAGTCGATCGAGCAACCAGAAGCAGTTGAAGTACAAAAGACACAAATGTACAATGAAAAATCTTGGTGAATATAATCTTCCCTTTCTCTTGTGGTCTGCCAACTAACTATTATTTTTTAAGACTTTTGCTTCTATGTTTTTTTTCTGTTGAAGATATGAAAATTCAAAAAAAAACAAGAAGAAGAGAGAAAAAAATGAGATAAGTGAATTTTATGTATCATTTAGAAAAAAGAAATTAAATAGGGACGTATTGATTATATTTTTTTGAAATGGATTCAATGTATTATTTGGTTGAGAGTGAAAAGAAGAGTGATTGTAAAATCCTGACAATTTAAAGATATATAAATAGGGACGTATTGATTATATTTTTTGAAATTTATTTACAATTTATTTGTATTACTTTTAATTAAAAGTTAACGATAATTAAAAATAAATGATAGATAATACAGTGACAATAAATCTTGGCAATGCATTAGAAGATAAGCCTCCTTGTAATATGTACTTTACAACTTTATAATATCTATATACTTTTATCAAACTAAGTTTTAGCTTTCGACCAAAATTATTTGTCAGTAGCTCAGAGATTCACAGTTGAGTCATTACGTGTTGATAATTTTACTGTGGGTGTATGACTATATTGAATTATCAACTTTTTATGGGTATTATTGATTATTATTCCTATTTATTTTAGTTATTATATTTTGGAAAGTCATACAAATTAATGATAGAATAGATAAAGCAAAACTAAAATAAAAATATATGAGCAAACATTTTTCTAACCCGATACGAGCTGAACATTAACCCAAATCAAAGACGAACGTTCACCCATGACTTTTCTAACCTTGATATTGAGCTTGAAGTCAATCTTGTGATGTTGAGGTTGAATTTGAGACAATTTTCGGACATATTTCGTTTGATATTTACAAGGGATTTGGGATCGATGTTTGTTACAAGCTTGAGGTTGGTGTTAATGTACGTAGAGTATGAGGTCGAAATCGTGATTGGGACCGATGACAGGTGGAGGCCTAAAGTTGCCATCGATGTAGTGCTTGAGGTCAAGGTTAAGTTTAGGATGATGTTGTAGTTTTCTCAAGGTTGATGTTGGCCTTGAAACTGATGTTGATGTGAGTAGCCTTTTGTTCGAAATTATGCTCGAGTTCGATGTCGATCCTATAGTACATGTTGATATGGGGCTCAAGGATAGTGTTGTAATGAGGATCAAGTATGATGTTAGTGTTAGTGTTGTCTTTGTCAGTATCGAGGTCTGGCATGCATCAATGCATTGTTAGGCTTGAAAATGAGTTTGCCTAATTGTTTAGAATTAAAACTATCTAGATAAAAGTATGAGTGATATGTTATGTCTCTGAAGAAGTTCTAGATGATAAAGAGATGAGATGAATAAGATAAGACAAATATAATAAGTGAAAATACGTATGAAATATCTAAGAGATGCATGATTTATTTATACTAATGGTGCTCTAATTTCTAGTGTAGATCTTCAAATTTCTAATATGATTGCTCACATTATATGGCATTATTCTAACATGAAACTTATCTCACTCATATTAATTTCTTAAAATGAACCATTAGTCTGGAATAATTCAATAATTCCTTCATGCATAAAAGCAACTAGATGCTAGTATGAGAAAAGAAAATGAAAAATCAAAATATGTTAATTTTTTTGTGACTAGGGCATACGATTTTAGTCAATTTATCTATTTTGTTCATTATATTCCGTTTGCCAACTAAGTCTAAAAACATTCATATTGGGTAATGTGCACAACCCACGTGCTTAGTATTTAAAAAAAATGCTGAAATTTAAATAAATTGTAATATAACATGATTGTTTAAATTCATATAATATACCAGTTTTTTTTGTTTTTCTATATTTAAATGGGCATGGCATGAGAATTTATCTAATTATCATAAAGGAAGCATGTCAATGCCAGCTTTTAATATGTGGGCACCGTCTAAAGGGGTCATCTTGTCATAACTAGCCGTATGCTTTGAGCTCCTCGTCATATTTTTTTCATTTCTGTAAAGTATTCCTTTGACATGAGGAAATTTCTTTTAGTTACCACCCGTTAAAACAAAACAATCTTATATAGCAACGATTAAGACGTTAAGTACATATCATGGAAGATATATACAATATATAAAGGGTAATGTATGTATACCCAAAAACACAAATTTATGAACTTTGACGAAGACCTAGCTAGCATGATACTACTGCCTAGCTACTACTATTTTTTAAGAGGAAAGAAGCCTCGGATTGATGTCTAAAATATGGAATAAACTTAGAGTAATTGCATTTAGACCAATATACTATTCAACAAACTCAATTATAACTACTTTTGTATAAGAAATGTATTAGTTTTCACGTGGCCATGCCACAAAATATTCCAAATTGGTCGTTATCAATAGCTTGCAAGGCCTAAATCATTAAAGTTCAAGTTACTTAATTGCTGCGAATCTATTAATTAATGTTATAGGCTAGTATATTTTGTCCAAGACTTCCTTTATTCGTTGAAGATACTTAGTTAGGATTTGTGATTTGACAGTCAAATTATTATTAACTTCCACTTATGGGATGAATTGAGCTATGTACTTTTAACACTGTTTGTGAACATTCATGTCATTTAATTTTAATTTGTTTTGTTTAACTGTTTGGTTAGGAACTCGAAGGAAGCTCCAACTGTACCAGAATAGGACTACACAGTACTAGTATTGGAGACAACTTAATCAGAATTTAGATCTCACAAAATAATTAAATCTACTAAGTACTCACTTTACCAATGAGTTTGCATCAACCTTATAAAACAATTTGAACCGAAAAATAACTTTATTATCATGATGAATTTAGGTTCCTTAACAATAATTCAAGTATATAATAGCTAAGATATGGATGGAAATTGTTTTATTAATAAAGATAAAAAAATTACTTTGATGATCTCTATACTTCGAGGAAAAAAATTAGACAAAACCCTGGTGAAAAAGATAGTATGTAATAGATGTTTATGCTTAATTAACAAGTTAAAGCATTGGGCAAGTGTGTTGAAAGCCCGTAAGGAATTAGGGAAAACATATAATCTATTTAATTAGCTTCTTCGTGATATTCTAGATTTATTGTTATTGTGATTCTAAGCCTAAGTAACTTATGAGTAAAAGAAGTTTCATAATTAAAAAATATATGTTATGAGACGTTTTTGATTATTTACTGATCAAAAGGAAATAAGGAATAAAAAAAGATGAGGAATGAGCATATGGATCAAGTTTCATGTCCAAGGAAATGGAATATAATTGCTTTTTTACAACAAAATAGGTTCAATGTGGAGGTGGTGTTTTTCAAGGACAAGGGAACCCGTCTTTCATTTATAAGTTTCCATAACAGCTGCTGAGAAGCCAGCTAGGGTTAAGATTGTCTCTGAAAAACTATATAAGCTCAAACATCTAAAAATGAATCAATATTCCAAAATATAATCATAATAGTACGTTGAAAATTGTAATAAAAAGTATTTCCTTTCTTTAATGTTTCTATATAATTTAGGAAAAAGTACATAAAGATACATTAAAATTCTGTGCTGAGAAGCACAAAAAATAATAAAATTATATAAGAGTGTAATATTTATATATTATCAATTTAAAATATGAATAATGAATGATACATTAATAATGTATAAAATTAACACATTATTAATGTATACATTTTTTTTTTCTTTCTGATTGTCTAATTTAATTTCATGCTAAGATTCTACGTTGGTAATGATTAAAATTTGTGTTTAATATTAGCAAGAAAAAACAAATCATGCACGTACAACTCTTACAGTATATATACCTCAAAACTGAAATGGGATATGATTTTATTCTTTCTTTGTCTAATTTCTAAACCACTCTTAATATTATGTTTTAAAACTTCCAAGTCATTATTGATGTTTGTGACATATCTATATAAAAAACTATCAATAATTGTTAAGAAAGATTCAACCACCCCATATAAACATAATTATATATTTTTCAACAAAAATAAATCAAGAGGAAAAAGAATATACAACCAAATTGGATCGATTTCATCACCATTTTGTCATCATAAACTCATTATATATACATCCAAGTTTTAGTAATAACTAGCTGCTCACAACTTGACATCTACTTTGTTGAAATTGAAAAGAAGAGGTTAAGAATAAAAGGATCAAAGATAGAGATATCAATTCACCAACTTGCTTTGTTGGGAATATATATATATATATATGATCAGCACCCAAAAATCTGTCCATAGATACCATTTCCTTCATCTGAAGTTTCTCAGTCACAGGTTTGCTTTATTTGCTTACTCTTAATTCACACTAAAAGGCCTCCATTATTTAATTTATTCTTCAAGTGAAGCATTATCTCAATGCTCTTTGTGGTTCCTTTTTTACACAAACCTACAATCTTCTATGTGACTTTATATACATGTTATTATTTTTATTTCTATGTTTGAATACAAAAAAGAAGTGGTCCTTTTTCTAGGGGAAAAAGATGTTCAAGACATTAACAAACAACAGATCATACAGTTATATAATAGGGTAAATTACTGGGATTCAAGCTCCAATAGAGATTAAAGCTTTTGGTTATATTTTCCCATTTACAATAGAGGTTCTTAATTGTTGTTTTATTTATTTTAATTAATTGTTGTGTTCCTTTATGTCCATGAGTTGCACAACGAAAACCAAAGTAATATCAATTCTCAAGCTCCTATCAAGTCACCAAATAAATGGTGGTATGGATGATCCTCACTACATGGAGGAGATTAACCAATTAAAACCAATTAATATTCTAATTAATTTTCCATTCCATAATATTCTTTTTTTTAGGATACAAAAACATATTATTCCTTTCATGAAAAAAGTTCAAAAATTGGAGGATATGCATATAGGCAAATGATGCACAAAATATCTTATATATATCATTTCACATGTTAAATTTCATATTTATAAATATAAATAAAACAAGCTGTGAAGATTTTATCTAAAATAATACAATACATTATATTTAATTAGTTTTGGGTTCAAAAGTTAACTTCAACAATATTTAAGATCAATTAAGTCTTCAAATACAAGATCGATTTTGGATTTAAAAAAATAGTCCAACTAATATTTTAGAACAGTGTAAAAGACTAATCTTGCCCGAACTAGCTAATTTCATTCTTACCCTTAATTAGTTCCTAACTCACCGAAATGATATACTTGGTTAACATAAAAAAGACTCCAAATATCCTTTATATAGTAAATGAAATATTGTATATTTCCCCGAAAATAACATATAAAAAAGAGAAAATAAATATTTACAATATATGCTAAAGGATATATAAAGTTTATACAATTTTTTAAATACAAAAATTAAATTTCTATTATATTTTTTTGGTAAATAATGTTTTCAATAAATATCCGAACTTAATGTATTCTTTATAAACATACTCTTTTTGCTATTTGCATTGACAATCATTCCCCACCTTTCAATTTCAAATCAGGAGTATTATTTACTTTTAGAATTAGTACTATTTAGGTTTTGACACTATCATACTCATTCATATTGTTTATTAAGAAATTATAGTGACTTTTCTTCTCATGGCATTTACTTGTCTGGTTTATGCTGTGATTATACTTAGCTAGGGAAGGTAGATTGAAATTTTCTGAAATAAAGATAGGTGTTAGGTATTATTAAGTAAATAATCTTTTTTAAAAAGGTTGAATGTAATTTCTCCCACTTTCAGTATTTTCATAAGCAGGGTAGTAAATTGACTTTTAAGAAAAGGACAACCATGCAAAAACATAGTCACACAATGTTGTTCCAAAAAAGATAGAAAAGTGGAGGCCCCTCAAATGCCATGTGCAGTAATTTCAGAAACTATAAGAAAGGTGGTTTTGGTGAAGTAAATTCAGCAATCTATGAGATTGTGTTGTTTATTTTAAGTGAAGCAGTAAAGATAGAGAGAAAGTAGGAAGAAAACTAAGAGGGTATGTCCCTTTCATAAGGTATGGTGGAGGCATATAAAGGATGTCTCTATTATCAAAGGGCATGCTTGAGATAAAAAAGAACCAACGGTTGTAACTTCTAACTATCAAGTAAAAATTCTAAATTTCCAAAGCAATATAAAAAACAAAGATAAAAAAAGAGCCAAATTGAATAAGATGAAAAAGATAGAGACATAGAGGGTAGTGTGAAAATTGGTGAAAGTCGAAAGGAGGCAAGTTTTGTTGGTGACTGAATGGGTTATGGATTGTTAAGTATGCTTATAGTGTAGATAGTACAAAAACAGAAACAGAAGAGCAGTGATGAAATCAGAGATCTTTTAACACCACCATTATGACCAAACACTGCTACCCTTTACCACTGCCATCATCAAGGGACTCCCCTCCCTTCTATAGATTATAGAGCCAGAATGAATTCCTCTTCCTTGTAATAATAGAGAGAGCCTTAAATTTTATTAGCTTACTAGTGCTACCTCTCTTTTTTTCTGACTCTTGTGTCTGTTTCTCTATATGTGTGTTGAGATATGGAGATTTTGTTGGAAATCTTACTAGAGAACACCTAGTCCAGTTGGGTGGTTCTATAAGCCTTGTTTGGCTAAGCTGGTATTAACCAAGCAAGACCCCCCTACCCAATTACAGTTCCATCTAGTATGGTTAGTGCGTAAAAGAGCTCAATTAGTAAAAAGAAGCAAAAAGTGGTGTGAAGAGAGTGTGTTTGTTTGTGTGAGTGATAAAATACTCAAATAGAGAGAGAGAGAAAAAAAGATGGGTTAGGCTGAAAAGAGAGTAGGTATAACAACAACATTCTTTGTCTAGTTCAGTTTTATCATTTTATGAGTTGATGAGTTAGAGGGCTTTCTTTTTGTGTGGTGATGGAACTTAGAAAATTGAATGGCAGGAACAACTGTAGGGAGAAACAAGAACAAGTATCAGAATTGTGGCAGTGGCAGAAAGATCAGGAAGTACAAGAACAAGAAGAGAGTAAAAGTGAGAAGAAGCAAACTATGTTAGAGTTCAAAAATCAATAACAACAAGCCAGTAAGAGAAAGCATTGATTAAAAGCTGGAAGAGGAAAATCACAACAAGGGTCTAAGTCTAGATCCTCACAAGAATCATCCTCATCATCAAAACCCTCCTCAGGTTCTAAATTCAAAGCAATATCTTCAACAACAAGAACAATCCTATGTAGATTTTGACACAGACTTACTATCCCAAATTCCAAAAAAACGATTTTTTCTTCTTCCTCCCTTGTCACCATCACCTTCTATAATCAAACATGCAAGAGGGATGAGGAATACTACAAGAACAAGAGTTGGAGAAATCGTTGAAGTAGAAGGTGGTCACATTGTACGGTCCACAGGGCGAAAAGACCGACATAGCAAAGTATGCACCGCTAAGGGACCAAGAGATAGACGTGTGCGCCTCTCGGCCCACACCGCCATTCAATTCTACGACGTCCAGGACCGTCTCGGCTACGACCGCCCCAGCAAGGCGGTCGATTGGCTAATAAATAAGGCCAAGTCCGCCATCGACAAACTCGCCGAGCTCCCTGCCTGGAACCCAACCACCACAACCAATTACGAACAAATAAACGGAATCCTTCACCGCCAACCACCCGCGGCGGAGGATGGAATAATTGGTTGTGGTGGTGGAAGAATATCAGAAGAGTTTCAACAACAGCAGCAACAGCAAGAAGAGGATTTTGCTGAAGAGAATAATAACAGTAACAGATATAACAGTGTTGGTTCTGGTTTTCTTCCACTGTCTATGGATACTGATATTGTGGATACGATTAAGTCGTTTTTTCCTATGGTTGCTGCTGCGGAAACGACGGCGTCGTTTCACAATATTTCAACACCGTCAAGCGCTGCTGCGAATCACAACCACCAGGAAGATCTAAGGCTCTCGTTACAATCATTCCAAGACCCCATTCTGCTTCACCACCAACAACAACAACAGATTCAGCAAATGTTGTTCACCGGAACTAACACGCTTGGGTTTGACGGTGGTGGTTCTTCTGGGTGGTTGGAGCAGCACCATGGTGAGGAACAGGAACAAGTACATGACCATGGTCGGTTTCATAGAATGGTGGCTTGGAATTCTGCTGTTACAGATGCTGGTAACAACGGCCATGGCGGTGGATTTGTCTTTAACTCGTCGCCGCCGTCGTTTGTGGCGCCGGCGAGTATGTTTGGCCATCATGGCCAGCATTTTTCTCAGAGGGGACCCCTTCAGTCCAATAACACTCCTTCAATTCGTGCTTGGATAGACCCGAATTCCTTTGCTGCTGCGGCAACTGTCGCCGCCGCCTCCCACCCCCATTATCAGTACCTTTCGCCGGCGATGCATCAGGCTTCTGTCTATGGCGGCATCGGGTTTGCCTCGCCTTCTGGTGGCTTCTCCGGCTTCCACATACCAGCACGAATTCAGGGTGAAGAGGAACGTGATGGCATTTCAGACAAGCCGTCCTCTGCTTCCTCTGATTCTCGTCATTGATGGAAACACAAAAAACTAATCTTTCCTTCTCCTTCAGGTTCTTTCTTCAAAACCCACTTGTTCAAATTTAATTGTTTTTTATTAGTAACTTTTGGTGTTCTGATTTGCAGTTTTCATCTTTTAGGGTTTCTTCAAGATTATGATGCAATGGATTTTCAGCTACAATGGGAATTCATTCCTTCCAGATCAATGTGGATTAGGAGTTGAGTTTGGGTTTTGGATGCTTCCATTTCAATGGCCTAATATGCCTTGGGAATGAAGAAAATCTGGGGTTAATTTTCAGCCTTTCCAATCCCATGGTTTGTTCTGCTTTTTAATCTTATGTTCTAGCTATGCTTCAAGCATTGACTAGGACTAGGAGTACTATGTTATGTTAATGCTTGTTTCAGCTATGTTGGATTTGTTATCTTTTCCTATGTTATAGTTTGTAGTGGACATATCTGTGTACTTCCGTTTCTGGTTTGTACTAGCAGTGGTTTGGAAAAACATGCAACATAAAATAACAGTACTAGTTTGTTTAAGTTATTCTATGTTTTCCCAACTTAGTGCAGACCCAAATGCTGAATGAGGCTTTCTTTCCATGAGAAAACGGGGCAAAACCAAATACGCCAACATGGGAGTATGCATCTATTGGAAAAAACATCTTAATTTTTGTATGTTTTTTGGTTCTGGATGCTTGTTGCTGTCTTGTTTTAAATGGGGGAAAGAGGATAGATACCCTTTTTTACCGTTTGGAAATGCCAAATTCATCACCAAGTTCCATCAAAGAGATGAAAGAAGGTTGGTTTTCTTTGCATGAGAATTGATTGTTTTCTTTTGTTCTGTTCCTCCCTTTTATTTACTGCTTTCTAGTTCAGGCATCCAACTTTCACTACCCCTTAGCTTCCTCGTCCTGCAAAAACAATTAAAAGTAAATCCATAGTTCCATTACATCTATCTTTTTCATGCTTGGATTTTGGGATAATTTGACTGAGAAGTCAATATCCACGCACAGTAGAAGCTATTGACAAAAGCTAAAGATGGCCTGAGTATTATTCCCAACATGGTAGAAAGGCAATTTCCTACATTCAGTGTGTTTTGCTGCTTTTCCTTTATCATGTCATATTTTTAGTTATTCTTTAGCCGGTTTAGTGTGCAATGATAGTGACTAAGGTTGATTAGCAACAAAAAAATAATCTTGATAAAGGTAGGAGAAAAAAAACACCAACTCCTCTTTAAATGCATAGTTTAATTCAGAAGTAAGCTTCAGCTTCTTGTGGAATGGTTTCTACCATTAAACTTTCAACTACATTTTTACCTTTTGCTATAGGAATATGAAGTGTAATTTTGTTTGTTTTCAACCTTACAGCAGTAACATGAGGTAATGTGTAAAGGGGGGGAGAGGTCTCTAGGTAGCAGTTAAGAACAAGTGGGGTAAGTAGAATACATCTGCAAGGGAAGCATCATCTACAAGGAAGCTCAATTATGAAAGAGTTCAGTCTCATAAAGTGTGGTACTTATACATCTGTCTCTGGGCCCTAACTCTGTAATATCTCTCAGCCTCATAAAAATCTTTTGTAATGTCCAGCTGGGAATGCTCTTCTTCAAGGGGATAGTGAAAGTAAATAAAAAACTAGAAAACTCGTTGGCCCTCTATTGATATCATGACAGTTATATTTTGGCTGTAGGTGATGCTAGTTGGTTGCTAAATTAGATTACACCTAAAACGGTTAATAAGGACATCATACAAACATAATTCAGGGTTACTAAGTTTAGTGTGACAAATAATTAATGAATATGGTACTCTACTACAGAGAGTAGGACTGTTCTATTAAATTATATACCTGAAATCTTCCAATGATAGTCATAGATAGTTTAATGCTATAGCAGCTGAATTATGTATTCCAAAACAGAAACCACAAATTTCAACATTGCAACTTGCAAGTGGGTGTTTACTTTGATTTTTCAAGTTACCTTGAAATGCAGACTGTTGTTAAGTTTAAACCATGCAATATGTTGGGAAGATACAGATTACAAAGTCCCCTAATCTAATGTATGCATTAAATGACAGATTCTCATCAAACCAAATATTCAAAATGAAGAAAATAAATAAAAGTAGCCTTGCAACAAACACTTTAGGTAAATGATTTGTCAACCATGGTCCATTAAATTCTTGGCGTCTGCATTATCCATGGATGACAAATTTGACAGCATAAGTTATTTGGCAGAATTGGTCTTTGAAAGCTATAGAGTGTTGTTTTCTTTCCCTTTTCCAATCTCCTTCCCGTTTGATAAGTCAGTCTTAGCCAAGGGAGCTTCATTGTGGTGTTTCATGTCTATTTTGGTCCTTTGCTGGTGGTGGTCATCAAGTTTCTTTGTCATTGGGGGCCGAACACGAACCCGAACTTCCCAAGGTCGGGCCGCAATCCATCTCTCCTTCCAGCTCCATCCCCAGCTCTCTTTGCCAAGGCTGTAAGAGGCCTGGCCAAAATATTGGGTATAGTTTGGCCTCCACTGCAATATGATGATATGTGAATTTGCATGAGTGGTCTGATTTAGTTTATTTTCAAAGAGAAATTAATTGGTCAAAATAGAAGTTCCACACTCTTGGTTAAAAGAGTTATCACATGGAGATAACTTAATATTAAGGGGAGAGAAAGACCAAGAAAGATTTAGCTGAAACCATGAGCAAGAACTTAAACTAAAATTAGCTTTATTTTTAATGGATATATTAGTAGATTTTGATCCATATATCTAACCCTGCGTGGTGGCGAAAACCTTTGGATGTTAGCAATTCTCTTGTTTGCTGTTGTTGCAATGATCCATATCATAGAGCACTATGACATTATTTGATCCATATAGTTGACCGTATTTAGTGAGATTAGGCTAGATTGTTGATGTTTTTTTTCTGTGGTTGCAAAGAAAAAGAGAATGGAATAGTTTTGCACCTGATGAGAGAAGGCATATGCCATGGCTCGCTCTCGTTTGACTGCTGCTTCTTCTTTATGATGTATCCTCGAAAGTATCTCTTCCATTGTTTCAGAACCACCACACCATTCCACCTGACATACATTAACCGGAAAAAATGTTTTCATGATATTGAGAAAGGCTTTACAAAACCGTTCCGGTAATGGTTTGTTTACAAAAGTTGAAATCAAGCCATCAAATAAAGATGATAGTAAAAATATTATAAACCTCAAGCTCATGAATCTTGGCCTCAAGTTTTAGCTGGTTTTCCAATTTCTTTTGCTTCATCCTGGCTTCTGCAATCATACTGAGTCTACGAGCTCTAATTTGATTTTGTATTCTGCTCCATGAATGTATATAGTTCAGTGCAGTTGCTGTTTGATCTCCATCTGTATGATCTTGAAAAAAAGCCTCAAACTTCACTGCTCCCCTTACACGATGCGACGTTTTTCTTGCCTGCATAGAGTTAGGGTGGGGTGGAGGAGTCTGTTATAAGTTGTTTATTGCTCACTAGAAGAAGTAAATCCTTTAAGCTGGATTTGTGGTAGTTTGCTAGATTATGGTGTTGAGTGATAAATCATTTTGGTTCGGTAGATCATGAATAAATGAGGAAAAAGACACAAGATCTTGCAAATGCAGTCACAATCAAGTCAGATTAAAAATGTAAATGCCTACTTTTACTTGCCATTAATTTCTTTCCATAACAAATTACTACTAGAGTATGAGTTTATTCCCTGTTAAATGAAGCATTACATCCATAAACTTAGTTGAAAATTTAAACCAACAAGCAGAATAAATGGTGTCTAACACCATATAGATAGTGTACCATAAATGAACGGTATGCATTTTGTATCCGAGTAGCAGCGATATCTTCAATCAACCTAGTTGTAACTGTCTGCTGTTCTATAATCAGGTCTTCATTGGGAATGCTGCTTGGCTCGTCACGAGTCTCATGCTTCTCCGCAGAGGACTCATCCGATTTTTCAGCCGAAGATGATTGTTCCTATTCAAAAAGTAGCAGAGAAAATTCAGCAGGAGTGGACAAATATGCCATGTAATAAGAGTATCCTAGACAAGAAACAGAGAGAACAATATAACCTTTGCTTGTTTTGGTTTATCTTTCTTCTGTTTCTTCAGTTTGAGTATCCTCTTAAACCATTTCCTTGGACTCATTTCTGTTTTTCAACAAGATAACTACTAGAATTGTCAATAACTAACCAGCACAGTAAAATCAAATCAATTTATTTTGTATCTCATGCATAAACCCGCAGGGTTCTAATCCCAAATACAACACTGACATATGATATATTTGTCAAATAGTTTATACTGTCCTATAACATATGTAAATTGAGTTAAATACTAAACTCTAAGAACAAGAAAATACAAGGAAATTGAGCAGCTAAGTTTCCTTGAATAATACAACACTTTCTCATAGTGTTAAAGAAATACATAATATACTTCCTATCAAATTAATGGACTATGAACAAAGGCACCAACGAGATTAGTTAGTAAAACTCCTTTGGAGGTGAATCTATGGTAAAAACAACAACATTGACCAACTAAGTTTTATGTTAGCAAACTATAGCCACATAGAGAGTTTGAAATTCACTAGTAAACATTGTGGATCATAGCAAGGATTATTAGTTCCACACCCAAATTATAGTAGAAAAATGGTAATGGTAAGGCAAATATACCAAATTGGAAAAAAGGCACTTAGTGGAAGTTGCTTAGAGAGGATGAAAAGTGGAGAGTAATATAAGACATGGTACATAGTAAGACAGCCCAGAGAGACAAAGATAGAACTCATTGCAAAGTGACCAAACAACCTAACTGAAGCAGATGTTTGATCTCTTGGAAGATCAGGAGTCTACATTAAAGGTAATAGAAGGTAGTGATGTATATCATGTTATGTTTCTGAAAATGAAATTATAATTACAAATTACTATATCTAAGAAACAAGATTGGATAAGATACTGGTGATTATTAAAGTACATACTCTAATGTTTTGTTAAATTTAAGTCTCTAAAAGTAATTACAATAAAAACTGAACATTTTTAAGGACTGTATTTTCTTCTCTAGCTTGAAATTATTTTTCTCCTTGGATTAGAAGTTATATATTAAAGAGTTTATTTCAAATCTAATAAGAAAAATATATGCTATGAGAAGAGATGAAGAGGGGTGAGAAGAAATCTTGTAGGTTATGAATTTGAGAAGTATAAGCATGCACATAATCTTGTCCTAATGTGTATGGCTTGATTTTGAAGATATACATTCATTTATATTTTTTGGAAAGTTTTTTGTGCATGGTTTTAACACAGGGTCCTTTCAATAGGAAATTTTTTAGAGATTGATTTTGATTCTTTGATTAATTTCAAATTTTTAAATTCAACAATCGATTTTGTTATCAAAATATTCTCATTAATTAGCATATCGTATAAAGAGAAAATGAGGAAATCATAAATCATAATAAGGTGGTAGTATTAATTAGTTGAAATTTTGGGTTTCTCATTAGTTGGATTTGGGTCAGAGGTTGGGCAGTATTATATACTGTCTCTTTCTTGACGGCACAAAATCTCTTCTGCAATTATTAACATTATTATATATATGCTGCAAGTAAAGAGATTGCATCAAAGTCTTGATGATAAGATAGTTGATTTTATTTCTGTATTCAATTATTGGTCTTCCTCTTCAAATAGTATTGATGTGCAGTTTATGATGCCTAAGTGTGAGTATATAAGTAATAGATGTGTATAGAGATAAGAGCAACGCAAGATTTTGAAGTTTTTATTCGTCAATATTAGGTATGTACATATATTGAATAGAGAAAAAAATACTTATACTCACTGTATAAAAGTTTTATACACTTCCAATCTATCTTCCACTATTAATTATTATTGACTATTAAAAATGGTAATGCAAATAAATAATAATATTATATAAAACTTTATATTAATAGCGCAGAAATTGTATTGAATATTAGGATTGTTTTGACCTCTCAACTTGTATCTAGTACATCTTTCGCATTCTTCCATGCATCATGCATGGATGTGAAAATGGTGGTAGTAGTGTTATTCATGTGTGATAATTGGCAATCTGCCACTATCATATCTTACTTCATTAGTTTTACTCCATTGATTGAAAATGTATTGGGTCAGTAAAGTAGGATTGATCACCCATCATATTTTGCTTTCTTATCAAACTCTTACTTACAGAATATTATTAGTAAGTTAACTGTGCTTCATATATGGTAATATTTTTTTTGTCCAATAGTTAAGAATACACATATTACATGTGTACTCGTATGGTTAATAACATTTTGTATAGTTAAAAAATATACATGTTATTTATGTATTTGTGTGGTTACGCATGTTACCTGTTTATTATATGGTTGAGAATGCACATGTATTCACAACGCGCATTTTACTCATACATTCGCATGAGACAAAGTGATTTTGACACATGTTTAGAAGTATGTAAGTGTCAATTTTATTAAAACATATGAGTGACCTTGATAATGACATGGACATCGGCAAATGTCATATAAAGTAACATTAAATGGAAAAATATCATGATGGTATACCTATGTAGAAAAATAAATGGAAAAATGTTATTACATATGCAACAATTAATCAAATGATTAACCAACCATGGAAATTGAAAAGTCTAGAGTAAGAATTTAAACAATAAACTCTTTAAATTAGAACAATAATAATTTAAATCAATAATTATTTTAATTTAAAAATGATAATTAAAACTATAAATTGTTTAATTTCTTATCATCAGGAACCAGAATATTGATAAAAGAAAAAAAGTTTATAAATGAAATAATGAATTAAGATATGCAAATTATGTTTGTTTTTTACTTAAAAATTAGAGACTATTAACACTTAAATAATATGGTGTATAAAAATAATAGGCTAATATACAATATATTTTTTCTTATTTCTCATTAATAAGAATATGAGTAGTATTCATCAAATATCTCATAATTATTTTAATTAAAAATTTAAAAAGTTTAAGTGTTGTAGTAATTATTTTTTTATCATTGTCAACAACATAACAATTACATACTTCATATAGTTTTTATTATTAATTATGAAAATATTCATTATGCAAAAGTGATTATTTAGTATGAGTATGTACATAGTAGTATCATGAAACCTTTTAGGAGAGAAACAAATCAAGGAGCAATTGACATGTGATGATGATAAAGAAGGAATTTAAAACAAGATATTTTTATGAGAAACATATAAAGTGTGAGTCAATGTATTATAAGTGCATAGAGCCGTTTGGGATGATGAAAATTACACTAACATGTGTCCAATCATGATGTCATTTAGAGTTTTATTTGTTACCTCTTATATCTTATCTATTATTGATGTCTTTTAAGACTTTATACCTTAAGACTCTATCCAATTTGTTTTCATTATTTTAATAACTCATATACTTCCATTTCTATTCTATTAATATTTGGTATTTGATTAGTATTAGTTGGTGATTTCAGCTTATTTGAAAATTTTAGTTTATATGTTATAAATGAATGTTTTTAGTAATTTATTAAATTCGGATTTATTCAGTATGGTATTATTCTCCATAATACATATTAAGAAATATTGTTCCTGAATATTTGTTATGTATTATTCTCTCATTATGTTATTTTAAGCAATTTCTTTTTTATTGAAAGTGATTGAACACTATTATATTATAGAAATATATCAAGTGCATAACTTTAATTCTAACCTATTTCTTTTTAATTTTTCTCCATAATTTTTTAATATAGAAATAAATGATTATATAATATATATATGTATATGTATATATATATATATATATATGTATATTATCAAATTATGATATATGTGTAGTATGATTTAACATAACTTTTTGAATTTGAAACCGTTAATTTAAATTTAATGGTCGTAAATAAAAGTTCTCATTTATCACATTAGCACAATATTCTCAGAGTAATTCTCTTATATATATTATAATATAAATTAGGCTTTATATTCCGAGAAGAATGTAAATCTAAATGTGGTGCACCACAAGAGTTTTATTTAATAAGAGCTACTCATGAAATAGTTCTCATATAAAGATTATGAGAACAATAAATATGGACCTTATAACCGATCATGGATGGTTAGGATTAAACGTTAATTAGTGGTCATATGATAGTCATATGCATGAATCTTTTAATCTTAACCGTTCAATCAAGATCTAATAATATATATTAAATATTCCTATTTCTTATAGTAGATCATTGTTCTCACCTATAAATTACTCAAACTCAATACATTAGTTAAGACTAGAAGACATATTACAATTAAGACTATAGTTTTTATGAAGAGTAAGGATGAGAATGCATTTAGGTTTTAAGGTGTAAGTAAATGTCAGGGTTAAAGGAGTAGGTGGGGTTGGTGCTCTTTTAAGATTTTATTTATTTATTTTCACTAATATTAATTATATAAATTTAATTGTTTGTAAATTGAGAGATTATTTCTAAGATTTGAACTCAAGACCTCCTAATTACTAAATAATAATTTTATCGTTATGTCAAACTCACTCATTTTATAAGAAGTTTAATATTGATAAATATATATACTCTTATGAAAAACATGTACATGGATTTCAACATTAACATTTATTATTGCTGTCATCAGCCACTCAGGTTTAAAAAATATATCAACAATCTCTAAATTATATACATGATTGACAAAAAGTAGTGAATACAAATGCATTTTACTTGAGTGATACAATTATTTCATCTTATATTAATTATATTTCTATTGCTAGTACACAAATATAATTTTCAACAAATAATTAAAGCAAAATTAGTTAATAAGATATAAAAGATTAATTTCTTATGAACAATATGATAATTTAAATTGAAGAGAAAATAAGTGAAAATTTTACTCATAATTCAACTATTAGTAAATTTAACTAAGATAAAAAATACATTTTTATTGTTATTTTGTGTCAATATTTTATTGAATAAATTATATAGACACCACTGAGTTTTAGTGAAATTATACAAATCATCCACCATTTTTTAAAATTACACATATTATCTCTAATTATATATATACATTCATTGACTACCCTTATAAGAAATATAAGAGTAATTTATTAAACAAAAAATTTTGATGCGTGTAATTAAGTCATATAAAATATGATATATTGTGAAAACAAATTCAAATAGTATAAGAATCAATATTTGTTCATTATTTTTGTTTCGTTACAAACTATATCAATAATTTTAAGAAAATATTTAAATCACTTTTATACTATATTGTAGCTAACCAAATTAATGAATAGATATTGACTCTTCTACTATTTGAACTTGTTTTCACAATATAACAAATTTTGTTTAACTTAATTACACTCATCACTATTTTTTGTATAAGAAAATACGCTTATCTCTCTTACATGAGTAGTTAGTAGTTAATGTAATGTATGTATAATTAGGGATGATTTGTGTAGATTTTAAAAATAGAGATTGATTTGTATAATTTCATTTCACTAAAGTTCAAATATAATTTATTCTAATTTATTTGAAAACATTGAAATAGTTATGTATCTTATTGTTGTTCAATAAATTTTAATTATAAATTACATTAAATATGACTCCACTTTCTAAGACTTTGGTGAGATTGGTGACCAGGATAGAGAGGCAGCCCCTTAAACAATAAACACATAACATTAATGCCCATGGTATATCATTAATGCCCATTCCTAAATCCACTGGTGCATTTAAAATTTTAAATTCATATTTCCTGGTTTGCTGCAAAAATCTCAAAGTTTAAGAATAAATAAATTAAAATTTAATAGTTTGTTTTTTTTCGCTCTAATCCTCTTTAGTATTTAAAAATTGACTACTAGAATGTGAGATCCAGATTAATTTCATTATTTATAAAAAAAATTGTTTAACAATAATTTAATTTTTTTATCGTTAAATAAATTTAAGATCACATATCAAAATCTTATCCAATATTAGATCCTCCAAGAAATTATAGTTTCCTTATACCTTCCTTTCTTCCTTTTTCTTCCAATAACTTAAGGAAATAGGGTGGTGGAATAGAATCGATGTCTCTATATCAATCTAATGATATTTTGATAAATATATAAATGTGTTAGTATGATAATTAATAAGAAATTAACAAGGTGTGTTATTTATTATTAGGTAAAATCTTATTGGATTGACAGAGAGATGTATAAAACTTTAAGTATATAGTATTTGGGTTAGCGATGTTGAGTGTTCTTCCTTTTATTAAAGAGTATAATATCTCTAGATTTATAGTATAAAGATTTGTATACAATCATTGAATCATCTATTATTTATTTATATTACTTTTATTTAAGAGTTAATCATAATTAAAAACGAATGATGAATAATATTATAACAATGTAAAAACTACTACACTGGTATATTTTTTCTCTTTTATTAAATCCTTACTTTTTTTGTATTACATGTCACTCGAACAACCTAGTACTAGAGCCTCCATGATAAGATGTCAACTCGAATGAAACCATATACCCGTTCATTCATATGTGGGACCCAACTTCTGCAAAAGCCAACCAAGGGTGTGTGGTCCACCCTTGATATATTGACAATAATATAAATGAAATGAAACGAATACACTCTACTAAAAGTGGCTCTTACCTTGTTTTCTAACTCAAATAATATTTAGAGAGAGAGAGGGTCATTCATAAGAGTGGGATCTAGGAAGAGGCTCTTCTAGAGTTATAATATATTAATCTTATATTCTTACTATATTTCATAATTTGCATTAGATTTTCATGGCTTGATTTATAAATTATAATAGATGTTGCATATTTTCTTGTTCCATCAATTCTGATATTTTATTTTATCTGATATATATGTAACTCTCAGTCAAGCAATTGGATTTTGAGAACAAAATGAAATCTTTCAAATGCTTTCTCTATCTACACACTGTTTTTTTCTTCTCTATCTCTCAGTCTCCCTTTTGATTTAAGTATCTGGGTTTGCTTCAAAATTTGATCTTTAATTCCAATTTATTCTGATCATTGTTTTGCTTAGAGTTCCCGTAAGACCTTTTCCTTTAGACTTTAGTGAGTGAAGAATTAGATAATAACAATGTCTGAAGAAGATAGACCCCAAAAATATAGCATTAGTAATGGTGGCAGAATTACTTATAGCAGATCTTCCAAAAGGCAAAAGCAGAATAAGGTGCCACAAAGAGGACTTGGTGTGGCAAAGCTTGAAAAAATGAGACTTGAAGAAGAGCAAAGAATGAAGGCTTCATCATCAAGCAATTCTTCCTTTAATCTCCCTCTCTCACTTCCAAATTTTCACCCATCTTCTCAAATTCCGTTGCCTTCAGCCACTACTGTTCCATTGTCTTCTAGCACTGTTTCAGTGCCAGTGAACAGAAATGGTGGCTTTGCTGGACTTTTGGGTTATAAGAGTGTGCCTAAGGACTTCGGCATGGACCCTGGATTGGGATTTCTATCAAGTTTGCTTTACAAGTCCAACCCCAATTGGACCCTCCCCAATGTGATCCAGAGAAAAAGGCAACCTCAACAACCTTCTTCTTCTTCTTCTTCATCTATGGTAAGTAAATATATTTTTAAGTGTCATATAATGTCTCTTTTGAATTTCCATGGTTGGGTTTTTAAATTGGAATATTTTACTTTAGTTCATTCTGTTCAGATTGAATAAGAAAATGTTAATTTGGTTTTTCTGAAACAATGCAGGCGAATTTGTCCTCGGGGACTTCATCAACACTTTTGCCTCAGGTCTCAATGGAGCCCCCTTTGATCCAAAACAATAGCCACAGATATGTGCCTATTAGGCCAATGGAGAAGGTATTTGTAATTTTTATATCCTATGGTTAATTTTTGCTTGTTGATCCATTCGGTGGTTTCAAGGTAGTGTTTGTATGAAAATTGGTATATATCTTTTTAATGCATGTATTAAATTCATATTATGACCTTATCCCATAGGGATGAAAATATCTAAAGTGAGTGATTAATTGAATATGTATCTATACTTAGATTATAAAATCTTTAATCAGATGATACACTTTTACTTGCTTACCTTAAAGACAAATTCGCTTTAGAGAGTATGGTATGTTTTTTATTAGTCATATATCCTAATTTTGGTTAATAAAGTAAGACTTTGATCATAGCACTACCACTGTAAGATTTCTTTATGATGTCAATGCATCATTTATCATTCATTTTTAATCACCGTTGACTCTTAAATAAAATAAAAGTAATATAAATGAATGATGTTTCATAAAATTTATTTAGCATAGCTGTCTGCATAGAATCTTAATTGTTTTATATAAATGTTGCAGATGATTGGCATTAAAAGACAAAACCCCTTTTCCATGGATGTCCTACCTGCACCCTCTTTCAGTTTCAACTTCCCCACTTTTGCTGCTCCTATGAATACAAATGAAGAAATCTCAAGTGGAAGTGGAAGTGGAGTTAACTTGGATCATGCTGGCAAAACAACTTTCAGGTTGGTTCAACTTTATCTTTAGAGAGTTACATTCTATAATGTTTAGTTGCAAATTTGGTTTGCTCACACCATACAAGTTTACACTATCAGCAGTGAAGCTCCTTCATATTCAGCATCCAACTCTGAGATGATCTATAAAGGGAATGAGAATTTCAATAGAGATTTTGATTTTCTCAAACTGTCTCATCCTCATTCAACTTCAAGTCTACATTTGAAGACTACTTCAACTCTCACTCCTTATCAGGTTTGGGTGCAAAAAACTCATAAGCCATTTTCTCCATTTTATTTATTTCATTATGCATGCATTCATAACTTCCATTTTATTAAATTTGCTATAGGGAGTTCAGGAAAACCAAATTCCTTCCCCATCAGAGTATATCTTCATCCCTCCTGCAGCAAATGTGGCACAAACTGAACAAACAAGAGATGAATTACAAAACAGTAATGCAGTTGGAGGTGTTGATCTCAATCTGAAGCTCTGATTATTGGAGAAATGTTGATTTCTTTGTTTAATTTATGAATGTTTTCATGATACTTATTTTGGTTGTGTTGCCCTTAGACCTTTGGTTATTTTCTGTATGTGGTTGGTGCCGTGTGGGATAGGTCAAGAACTACAATGGTAACAAACTAAATAATTTGGGTTTGTGTAGGAATCTTGTACTTTGTCTGCTCTTTGTTTCTAATGAAAAAACATTTGTTTTCCCAAACAATTTCCTAAATCTTTTCATACATCAGTAGAAATGAAATAAAAATAAATAATGAATGTTTAATTTTTTTAAATATATTTTCATTGGTATAATATATGATTTGAGATATGGTTTAGGATAACATATGTTGATTTCTAATAAATAAGGATCCTTTCTATTAATCATTAATGAGAGACAAATAATTGTTTTTCCTCATATTTTCAATGACAAAAATGTGATTTCATGATAAACAAAAACATAAAAATGTTATCACATGTTGTTTTTTGTATGTTATTATGTGGTACTTGTCTCTATATTAATAGAGAGTATCCTAACTGGTGCCAAAGTTTTCCTTCGATATGGTTCACATGAGTGGCCAATAGAAGGGCCCTAGTGTGGATTTATTTGTGTGTTTCCAGGAGAGAAGAAATTGAGAGTACGAAATTAATAGTTTGCATATCTTTCATGTCTCACCTCGTTCACATATGAAATGCATGACATAATTATGGTATACATGTGTTATAATTAAGGTATTAGCTAGCAAATCGAAGTTAAATGTGTTTGAGGCTTTGAGCCACTTTATTCTAAGAGCTTTATCAATAGGAGACAATCAATGTTAAAATTGAAGCGTCCAACCATCTAACAACATAAGGCTCAATTATGACTATCATCTAATTAGGGTAAGTTTCTTTAAACTATTTTCACACTCAAAATACTTTTTTAATAAGAAGAAAAATATTCTTGACATGTTTATAGAAGCTATATGTTCTAGATTCCCCACACACAAAAAAGCTTTTGATTTTTACATAAAAATCCTTCACTTAAAGTACCTTATAATTGTAGTCAAACATAAAATTGTTTTTTATTTGCATAAAATTTATATAACAGAAATTATTTTGTTATATTAAATGACTTTTTATGAACCAATAAACTCTGTTTTTTAAACTAACAACTGTGACTTGCTAATCATTGTCCTCAAGATAATGTTTAAGCAATCCCAAATGTAAGGTCAATTTAAAAGATTTAAGATATTGACTTTTTATAATAAAATATACAATTCCATAGATATAAAAGGAAGATATGTAACTAAGAAATTGTAATTTAACCTGATTAGAAGGAGTGTGACTCCTCTCAAGTAATGGAGAGGTAAGTGACTTTTTACTTTATATAAGGGTAGAAGTGTAATATAATTACACATAGAAAGAATATAAATGTCAATATATGTTACTTTTTGTTCACTTTTACACATCACTTGCCTCTCCATTAATGGAGAGGAGTCTCACTCATTAAGAGGACGGTCCTCATATCCTATAGGTCGGGCACAGGAAAATTATGAGAGTCTTATTTATTATAAGAAAATATATGAAAATTTAAATGAAAAGAGAATTCAAAACAAATCATGACAAAAATGAATATTCATTATTCATATATTTTTTCTTACTCATTGGTGACTTTGATTCCAATATACTTTTTATTTTTTGGTTACGAACTTAAATTATCTTATATTTGGTCTACCCAAGGCAGCCACCGCATTTAATTTTATGTCAATTATGATCATATAATACAATAATCAATAAAATAAAGAAGAAACCCATACATAATGTAATAAGTAATAAATGCAAGAGTGAACAAGTTAAACTTTTTTATATAAGAATATAAATTGTAAAAGTGAATTATTTGTGTAAATAAAAACATTAGACCCCTACTAATTATGGATCATGTGGAGAGAGAGCACTTGCTGGACATGTACAAGGGTCAGCCCTTAGTTTAAATGTGAGAGAAAGTTTATCTAGATGTTGATTCTAGTTGTTCCCAGGTTAGGCTAGAGGTCTTAATATAAATTGGGCAAACAAAATCTGATGCTAAACAACAAAAGCTATTTTCTAACAGGAAGCAAAATTTAAACAGCTACCAATTGCTCTTAACTTGAACATTTAAAGTTTGATGTGATCTTAGGAATTAACACTTGGACCAGAGTTCTCTCTTCATAGACAAAGGGGAATAGTATCATCAACTTGGGTTATAAATCTAAGAGATAGCATGGGTTAATACATAATTATATATGTTCATAGCCTCTCTAGAAGAAGCTGTACAACACACAACAACAAATACACCTATCAAATAGCCAGCCAAATTCAGAATGAGCCATGACTCCAATGGTTAATTCTGCATCATGGTCCTCTCTTTAGACGCTTGGGCTCTACCTGCAAATTCGACATTTAAATATCGGTAAATACCATAAGCCGTAAATCAAATGTGAAACATATCATTAGCAAAGAATCAGCACTCCTGTGACCGAGCATCCAAAAGCTACACCACTGTCATATCAAATTCGGCATTGGCATATGCAAAAGATGCACCAACTTACAGAAGTTGGAGGAAGAGCAAACCTAATGGCTTTTACGCAGATATGTATTTTAAATAAGTAGAATCATATTGCTTATGCATACACACACAGATGGGGTGTAGGAGAGCAAACATTTATATGTGCAACTTTTATGTATAACCTCAAAACACACAACATATAATTTTTTAATAAAAAAACCTAGTTCGATGCAATTAGAATCTAAGTATGAACTAAATATAGAAATATGTAACCTATTTAAAAAACAGCTTAATGCAACTCATTACTAATACAATGGCACTGGGAGATATAAATTTAATAACAAGTAACAATTGAAGGCAATAACATATTAACTAATTAGTGATATTCATGAGTCATGGCTTCAAAGATCTTATCCAAACTTTCTTCCAAAAGCTAGTTGAACCCTAAGTGGTCGATCCTAGTGGTACCCCGTCCCAGTTTGGCAGCACGACACAGAGGTGAGATTTGCTATTCCATCCCAGATCTGAATCCAGGCTATCCTACCCAGCTCCAAATCTCGGGATCCCGTCCCAGTTTCCCAATGGGATCTCACGGAAAAGAGATAGGGGGGGGGGTTTAAAACCCCATTTTACTCTCATTTTCAAAACATTGTGTCCCTTTTTGGGACAGTTTGGTCATTTCAACACCTTAAATGTATTCGAACAAAAGGACATGGGTGAGCAGCTCTCACCCTCAACTGAACATAAGTTGTGTTACTATAGACTCGAGTTCTGGTGAAAGGAAAGCATGGCCATCAGAATAACAAAAGGATGCACCCGAGATCTGTAGACTATTTTTAGCTACCCCATGGCCTGAACTGATTACATTTTTGCAACTCATTTGAATTAAATGCCTGTAAGTATTTCGGATCAAAGTAAACCAAAGCAGAAAAATACGACTCAAACTCAACTAAGCAAAGCTGGGCATTGGCACTACTGGAGAAGCACATGTGTTGAGACATGATCTGACTAGCATGCACATGCACATGCCTGGTACTTTGTTCATATATTATGATGACCTTGCAACTATATAGTTCTGAGATAACTAAAAACTTGAGCTTTATACATGCTGAACAAGAAGCAACCCTCCATCCTAACCAAAGATAAAACTAGCTGCAATGTATAGTAAATTTCTAAAGCAGCTGTGTTAAGGGTACACATTTTAACAAAAAATCCCATAAATTCCAATTGCTACACAAAATGTTAAACCACTCATCCCTTCCTCAGAAATGTGCACCAATTAATAGGAAAAATAAGTTAATAGGAACAAAGTAAAGGCATAATTATTTGGTACTGGATACAGCACCTTGCCATCAGCTCCTGGTGATGCAGAGAATGTAACTTGGGGTTTTTTCAAATCATCAGAAGAAGAACATTCGGAACATACAAAATGTTCTAGTTTCTTTGCTTCTTCAATGGTCATGCCCATGCACACAGGATGATACCTACAAGAAATCTACAAAGATTGAAATATATTTTCATAAAACATAGATATACCTCAAAAGATAGAAAAAAACCATAATAGTATGTTTTTTTCGGACTCTCCTTAAATTTAACACTGTTTTCTAATGAATGGAAGTGTGATGCCAAATTATGTCAGTTTATATGCACTAAAATTTCACCCTGGATCTTATATTAATATTAACAAAAATATCAAAGCATGGTATCTGCATCATTCAACAGATCGAACAAGTCTCTGCATCATTCACTTTACATTGGCCAAAACATCAGCAGTTACAACCTGAGATGAAAATTTATCTGTTAAGAGTTCAGTATGAGTAGCTCCATTGTAAATGGACAAGCATTTGTATTTTCTCTTTCCTTCTCTTCTGTGCTTCTCTACATTTACTATATATGATGAATGCTTTCTCAAGACCAACATGCAAAAAATGTGCATAGGTCAAGACAGAGTTGCCATGACACAAACTTAAAGAGTGTATTAAGATTGTTGGACCATGGGAAACACTATCCTAGGGCTTTTAAAGGCATCATGTTATCTTCATCATTTCACTTCTTATTTCAGGAAAACATCGACCTTTTAACTTCTTAACACCGTTCAGTTTCATTGTGCAGGTGCTGGAATTATACAATAACCTCAACAGTTCAACCAGGTAAATAACATATGTAATGGTCAAATTAGATATATAAACAACTAAAGAATTCATCTATAGATGAAATAAAAGCAAACAAAGTAAATCAGAATACACTAGTTTTTACCAATCCTTGCACCCCTCACATTGCACCATGAGATCATCTGGGTTATAAGGCATCTCACATTTGCAATACCTTAAAAACAAACCAAATATAAAACATCATTAGTTCTAGAACTCAAAAAACCATTCCCATCATCAAAGATAAGCCCTCAATTCAGTCCTAGGAGAATTACAGTGTCACCCCATAAGTTCTTGAAAGAATTAAAACGGCCCAAAATTAGAAGTTTTTTGCCAATAACAATGTCCTTAGAGGGAGTAGTATGATGACATTTTAAACCTTTTAAGAACCAAATTGAGGGTATACTCCATATCCGCAGTAAAGAACAAAAGATAAAACTCACACAGCAACACGATCAGGAATGAAAGCACCTGTTGCAGCCTTATACTCAAATCTACAATAGTAATCCTCAGCAGCTACATTCTCAAGCTTGGTGTAGTTCTTAAAAGAGTGAACAATACACTTTCCTTCAATAGTGTGAGCACTCTGAACATCATAATGGTCAGACAAAAAAAGCTCTTTTGCTCCATGGAACTGTCTCCTACCTCCTATTGACTCTTCAGGTCTATAATACCACCTCACGCGCACATTAACATTGCTCCTATTATCTTCATCGATCTTCTCCACACACGCCACGTACGGTGGCTTTGTCGTGTCCAAAGGCCGCAACAAAACACAATCTCCAGCTGCCAGAAAAAAAGTACTAAATAAATAAATAAAAATACAACTCCTTAGTACTAATCTTAAAAAACCAACATCATGGGACTTCACAAAAACAAGAAAAGAAACGATTTTTAACGCGAAAGATGCAAATGGGTATGTGAAAATAAGAAGGGTTTTTTTTGCTATTAAGAGATTTTTCATTTCACCTCTTACGATCTTGTTGGTGCCTTTGATGGTGTAGGAATCCACGTCTTTTCTACCTGGCCTTGTTTTCGCCATGTTTTATGAGAATGTGATTTTTGCTTGTTAAGCTTTAGAAGAACAGAGGAACCCTAAGCCTAAGGGAGTGTGACTCTTACGTTTCTTCACCTGCTGAGTTTTTTATCACAGTGATTTTTTCAATGCAATGCTTTCTTGTTCATTCATTATTTGACCATTCTGTAATTTTAACCTAGTCCTGAGAATTTGTGCCAAGCATTTTGCTAAGATAGTTGTTGATGTGAATTCTTATTGGTTTAGGCTTCACCATTTTTATGTTTATTTCAACTTTTTCATGCGTTGATCTAGAGCCTTGTTTTGTCTTGTAGCAGCATCTGTCTTCCTATTTAAGAAGAGCTAGTAGAAAAGGTTAACTTCTTTTATTCCCAAAAGAATAGTAATACTATTGCTAATAATAATGATTTTCCGTTAATTAATAGTGGTAAAGATTAGAAGAGAGAAAAAAACTTACCATCACAGTAACTATTACCTTAACAAATATTTTATATCTTAAAACAATCATAGTAACTATTAGGCTTATTCAATCAATACTTCCATGTATATTACCATTCACCAATATATAATCCCTAAACTACCAAACAAATAGAATACTTCCATGTCATTAGAAATTGCTACAAAGAGTTTCTTTGGTCTATTTCAAATGTTATTTTAATAAACTGGGGTTATTTGATTGATTGTATAACTAATAGTTGGCACATGCTTGTCCAAAATTTTCCTGGCTCATTAATCTCTCTCCAAAGTGTTGTCTTTGTTTTTTAGTTTGGTATAGCCATAACTGCAGTAGGGGTTGTTATTTTGGGTAAATATGATAGTCAAGAAGCCAAAATGGAGCTTTTAGGATATGACTTGTTGAATTGCGTAAGGGTTTGAAATTTGTGTCATATGTATGTTTGATTGAAATTGTTTTTGCTTATTTTTTAATTATAATTTTTTTATAAAGTATGCTTGTTAGATTAATAAGATTAGCTTATGAAAAAGTTTATAAACAAAAAAAAAAGTTGTTCAAATCTGATAGATTGATTTATTTTTCCAGTTTATAATCTCATATAGTCTGAAAAAATGATCGATACCAAATATACGATCACTGAACTATGACTAAAAAGGTATTAAGCTGGCGAGGATTATTCTCTACTTCTCCTTTTCTCCTTGACAAGGAATAACAAAACAATGCATAAAGACAGCACTTCAACTAGGAATGGCAAAGGGGCGGGGCGGGGTCGGGTTTATGCATACCTAAATCCGAACCCGAAATTTAAAACCTGAGCCCGAACCCGAATAATGTGGGTTTACAATTACCACTACCATCCCCGAATCCGTTGGGTTTCGGGTAACTCGAAACCCAAAAGAAAACCCGAAATAATATACAATAGTGCTAAAACATTTTATACTGGATGCCTTTAAACTTCCAATAAAGCTAAAAAATGAGCCTAAAATAGGGAATACAAGTCTTATAACTTTAAGTCATTAATAAGTCTAAAAATTGAGCCTAAAATAGGCAATACATTACCAATGGAGAAGAGGAAAATGAATGAAGAAGATAAAGATGATTGTTCCTTTGCCTTTGGAGAAGATGAAGACGAAAACCAATGGAGAAGATGAAGAGAAACACGACTACACGAGTGGAGAAGATGAAGATAAAAATGAGTGGAGAAGATGAAAATAAAATGGAGATGTGGGGCTGTCTGTGCGTGGGACAAGCATTGCTTGTGTTGTTGTGCAGTTGTGCGTGTGGGAGAAGCAGTGAAGCACTGCTTGTGCAGTTGTGGAGTTGATTTGTTTCTAACTTCCTGTAGCATATTCTTGTGTGAGACTTGAGTTCAAATTTCCTAGCAATATTCAAAATAAAAAATGATAAGATAAAATATGTTACATAATATAAGATATTAAATATGAATTAACAATTTATTAGCTTAAAACTTTACCAGCATTCTCAGCAGACCATAGCCAACTCCTAGCACACATCAAAACTTCTAATGTAGTCCAATTAAGTCGACTACGATGAGAGCTTAATATTCGACCACTTGTGCTGAAGGCAGATTCAGAAGTTACAGTAGAAATAGGAATAGCTAACAAATCTTTTGCAATTGCTTGAAGTGTTGGATACATGATTCCATTTGTCTTCCACCAATTTAAAATATCAAAATCTCGTGTCATTTTTATAAAATCCTCTTCCAAGTAATGATCCAACTCAGTTTTAACACTTGAGCTTCTGGTTTCTCTCCTCCTCTCAATAAATACATCATATTCATCCAAAGGTTCATCATTAGTACTAGCTCTATTTAACAATAGAGAGCTTTCACTAGATATTTTACTTTGTTGATAATCAGACACCAAATCATAACACAACTCTCGAACCAATGGAGAAGATGAAGAGAAACACGACTACACGAGTGGAGAAGATGAAGATAAAAATGAGTGGAGAAGATGAAAATAAAATGGAGATGTGGGGCTGTCTGTGCGTGGGACAAGCATTGCTTGTGTTGTTGTGCAGTTGTGCGTGTGGGAGAAGCAGTGAAGCACTGCTCGTGCAGTTGTGGAGTTGATTTGTTTCTAACTTTGCGGGAAAATAGGCACAACACCAAACTAGGGTTAAGTTAAAACATATAATTAAAATATTAATTTATTAATTGTAACGGGTTTGGGGCGGGTTCGGGGTAGGGTATCACACATACCGAACCTGAACCCGAACCCGAAAATTAACATCGGGTAAAACCCGAACCCAATAACAACGGGTATAACCCGTTAAATTCGGATCAGGTTCGGACGGGTACCCACGGGTTTGGTTTCCATTGTCATCCCTAACTTCAACCCAGTATTTGGAATAAAAAGTATACCAAGCATTTTTATATAAAACTCAGTTTAGTACAAGTTTTCTTGCTATGCAAATGCATTGTATAGGAAGTAGGAAGTGGTGGCCCATGTATATCTATAATTATATAAGAAAATAATGTTCATTCATGTCAAGTGTCAAACTTTCAGCAAAAAAATTTCCTCCTAAAATACTTCACTTCCTAATATACACACTATCACACATGACCAAAGTCAACCCATACCCATTTGACCTTTCGTATCCTCTGCTTAATTAATGAATAATAATAACATCATTATTAATAAATTTGTGGTGAAGATCATTAATAATTAGTAGCTTTACTTTAATGATTTTTTTATTACAAAAGTTTGTTTAAATAGGTTGATGCCTTTATTTTTTTAATTGTTCTTTGGTTGCTTCATGATGTGAATTGTGTATATGTTTGTCTATATATTTTCATTTAAGGGTAAGTGTTTTGTTTTTGTTTATTATATATTATCTTTTATATTACGTTGATTATCTTTATTACAGAAGTTTGTTTAAATATGTTGAAAATCTCAATGAAAAGATTAATCATCAAAGGATAATTGGAAGTGAGAGGTGAGGATCACAAGTCTTTGGCGTGTTGAAAGATATGGAACTCATTCACTGCAAATGATTTTTATTTATCGAAGAGTGTTTTAACATTTAATCGAATTTTTTAATTCTTTATTTATTCACTTTTTTATGACAACATGATGTAACATGGGTAAAATTCAAGTTGTTGTAAATAATTTTCATATATCATCATAGGAGTCTTAACTAAAAAGAAGATGGCAGATTTGAATGTGTATCTAACTATGTAATAATATTATGTACGATCTTCAATTTTTATGCTTACCTTTTTAATGGAGCTATAATTTATTTGTTTTTGTTTTTAATTTTACAATAATCCTGGTCGAGTTTGTTCGACTAAGAAGCACTTTGAAAAATGAACGATTGTTTATGTTTTATGTATATATTTTGGATGGTTATGCAATGTCAAGCATGATCACATTTTTGCTACCATGGTCCCTTTACACATGTTTCAAACATGTATTTATTTTGTTGATTTTTAGTTTTTTGGAGTTATAAGCAGAGTACATTGACAGCATACATCGTTGTTTAACTAGTGATAATTAATGTCAAAACTTTTTGTTATTAATTTTTTTTTATTTTGTAGTTGTTTATTTATGAATTTCAGTTTAATATTTTTGAAACATATGTTTCGACCATGCATGAAACCAACAATGGTTTAGGAAACATCTGTTTTTATATATCCAGTCGAATGCACGAGAAATATATATGTTCTAAATCATACGACAAAAATATATTGCCACGTGCGGGTAACTTGCTAGTTTTGAGAATGATTCATCTCTAATATTGGACATAATTTAGGTCTTAAAATAATAATAAAAATTATATCTTAAATTTATTTTGGTATTGGCATGTCCGAATTTGTATAGAGTACCTCGCTCTCCAATATTGACTCTCCAAGCATAGAAGAGAGTCGGCTAATATATTTTATGATTGTTGCATATTAAAGGGCTATCTGTTGTAATAAATTATAATAATTTATTTGACATGTTGAATAACATGGGATTGCGATTTTTCTATCTACTCCCTGCAGGTGGGCCACAAAAAAGTTATGAGAAAATAGGTTTTGTATGGGTCACCCATCATTTATAATTAATGTGATAATAATTATTGCATATTAAGTAAAAAATAAATAATAAATGTTGTCTTCTAAAAAATATTACACTATAACTCCATAGTTATAAATAGCTTGACTTATTAATTATATTAGTCTACTAATACACGTGGAAATCAAATATATCCAAACAACAACATTTTACACATGAGGTCTTAAATATTATTGTTGTCGTTGTAATAGTCTAATAAATAGAGATATTTACATTAGGAACTTGACAAATTAGTGAAGTGAATAGGACATGGATTACCCTCTAGATAGCATAGGAGCGGCTCTTATCATTTGAGAGGTTCTTGTCATTTTCACCAACGTTATTAGATCGATATAATACACACAATAAATAAATAAAATTATTTGAATTTTATAAATGACATAGTTTGTTTGAAATGCTGCAATTTATTTTTCCACAGATATATCTTTGAGAGCATATGTATTATCATTACAATAATGATAATACAATCTCAACATCTCAATCTTAAAAAAACAAAACATAAGATTTTTTATCTGAGTATTAAGAAGATATTAATCTAATAGTGTAAAGTTCACTAAATCATTAACTATCATACTAAACTAAATATTTGATTTTTAGTAACGACACTTATTGGAATGGTAGTTATACAAAAACAAATTATATCCCAATCTCAATCATAATACTCTTGGCAATGTTATAAATCAACTTACTCCATGCATAGCAATAATTGCCTTGATTAATAAATAAAAACTTGAAAGTTAAAATATCAAAATCAGTGCATCTGAGTTTCTATGGTTTTCCTTCCATATATGCACATGATTTTGAATGCTCCCTCAATTCACACATAATAATCCCACATGTTCAAGTAGTTCATCCTTTTGAACTCACCATACAAGCAAGATGAGAAGCATTTCAAAGACAACATGTTCCATTTTCATTCTTGTAGTACTAACAGCAGTTCAAGTACAAAGCCGTGTCTTTGGCATGAGTGGTTCTGAATTGGTTTATGATGGAGTTGATGATGTTAAAAATGAAAGTTCTTACCTTTACCTCAAAGGGAGTGAGCCATCTGGAAAATACTGTGAACAAATGTATGGTTTTTTGCCATGTTCAACTAACATTTTGGGTCATCTCTTTCTGATTTTGGTGTATGAATACTTGTTATTCCATGGAGAATCATACTTGGCTGCTGGTGGTGAACAAGTCTTCAAGATTCTTGGCCCTGGCATTTTTGGTGCTAGTGCCTTTGATATCCTTGGTGCCCTTCCTGAGTCTCTAATTCTTCTTGGTATGTTACACCACTTTGCTAATAAATTGTTATTATACTAGGAACACAATCTTTCTAATATATTTTCTTTTACAAGGATGAGATGCAGTGCAATATAAAGAGTGTTTAAATGAGTGTGTTATTAGTATTTCTTTGATTTTTGTAAATGAACTTTTGGGGTAAGTGCATTTTTCCTTTTAATACCACTATTGGCCTCTAAATACACCTTTTTCCTTTTACATGGTTCTTGTCTGTTTTTAGTTACTGGACTTAACAGTGATAAAGAAAGTGCACAACACTATGCATCCAATGGAGTTGGCTTGTTGGCTGGATCTTCCATTTTGCTTTTGACAGTAGTTTGGGGAACCTGTGTTATCATTGGTAGTCAAAAGTTGAAAGATGACCCTAAATCTAGTGGGTCTAACACCTCCAATTCATCAAATGGAAGGATAAAGGAATCACTAACTGGTATGCTATCAATCTGTCAGTGTGTTACTGGCCCCCTATTGTCTCCTAATTAAAGTTACATTGTTTGATGTTTCAAAATCTTCATGAGCTTTACCTCCATTCCTTTATAGCTCCTGACTTTTATAGTATGTTTGGAAGTTGGATTTTGGAACAAGAGAAGGCTTCAGAATCATCTCACAAGTGTATTTCATTGCTCCCAAGTTTTCCTTTTATCTTTTTTTTCCTCCAAAATTCAACTCGCAAACAGACTCTTAATTGTGTGTTTGAGAATCCCTTTGCGTAATAGAGTACTTGGTTTTGTAAACTTAATTATGATACAAAAAATGGTCTGATAGTAGCTAATTTATGTTAAGATACTTCATTGTTGAAAGTGGTTTTGATTGAATGATATAGTTTGAGTAGTGTTGATCAAGAGTTTTAGATATCTAATCACTAAACCAACCAATGATATGAATGTTGAAAGGATGAGGAAGTAATTAATTTTCCAAGAGTATCATGGTAAAAGCAATAGTTAGAACCCAAACTAAGTTTTGGTGGAAAGTGAAGTGAACTTTTTTCTTTCCACTTCTTCAACTAAGGTTTGAAGTATAAACCAAATTGTAGATAGCTGACTTTTGAAGATACCAGTAACATTAGCTCAGTTTTATAGGCCAATGCTAACCAAGTACTAACTCATTTCATTCTCTGCTTCTTGTAGGTTCTGGCATTATTGTGGATATAGAGACTGTAAAGATGTCAAGAATAATGGTTTTCTCAGTTATACCACTCATCATAATGCAGATTCCAACTTTATTCAAGTTATCTCCCACACCTTCTGCTGTGACCTTGATGGTTTCTCTTATCGTCGCTGTCGTTTTTCTCATCTCCTACTTCATATATCAGGTTTCTCATCCAACACTTTGCCTAATTGGTGATGTTATTTGTTATAAGAGAGCAATGTAAACAGTAGTAATTTGGAAATTGAAAACTGGGACTAAAAAATCATATTGGTACATATTAACAAGTGCAGTTATCCATATTAGAGGACAATAGTTGTAGTTTTTATTGCATAGAGTCATGTGCCAACATATTTGCCTGTGAAATATTTTCATTGAAAGCTTTCAAATTGACTTCTTATTGTTGCTATGAAATCTGCAGGTTTTCAAACCTCACATAGAGAAGACAAGACTAGAATATATTAAACATGACGATTTAATATTAAGGATATTTCAGCATGTTGAAAAGCAAACTCTTCAAAAAATCCTCACTGAGGATGGAACCCCTAATGTTACAGCCATAAGTGGGTCAGTGGAGATTTAATGAAAGATTTTTCAAAGAATGGCCATTTCCTATTTGTGCAAACAGGTATTGTATGCATAACCACATATACTTCATTATGCAGACTATATCATGAAATAAGCCGCCGCGGGGACAAGGACTTGTTAGCTTCTGAAATTAAAGAACTGCTGCTTCAGAACAAGGGAAATGGAGCAAACATCAAAGAGGAACAAATAGCAGGCATGTTAAGAATTTTCGACCGAAATGGCGACCAAGTTATAACCAAGGAAGAATTTGTGGTAGGCTTGACAGAATATATTAACCAAACAAAGCATGCTCTGGACAGGAAGTACCTCCCAAAAGAATCAATGAGCAACTTGTATCAGGTAAGTAACTCTTCACCTTGTAACATGAATGTAATCGGTAATCCATTTGCGGTATAAATAGTTTGCATCATGTCATAAATTCATGCCCCAATGCTACTCTTCTAAATAAGAAAGATGACATGAATACCATGCATTAGTGCATTACATAAATGAGAACTTTCTTGTACGGTCTGCTAATATTTAAGAAAGTGCAGGGTTTTAGTCCTCTTGGCATTTGTTTATGATTGGATTTTACTTCACTTATTTTCTCTCTGATTAAGCATACCTTTACTATACTTGGAACAGGTTTTTATCAAGCCATGGATTGAACATACGAGGAGAGAACGTGAATTGAAGGGACATCTTATATCTGAAGTGTTAAGACATGCTCAGAATGATATGGTTGGAAGTCTTTGTCAGGATGATGGTACACCTGATGAAGCTACAATAAGAAGGTTTGTCAAAAAACATGACAACTTTGAAATGAAATGTTTGTCATATTTGCATGGAAATAGTACACCTTAATTACTTAGATGTTCACTGGCTGAGCCTTCAATTTCGTAGCAGAACTAAAGATCATAACTAAATATTATAAACATAAAAAAAGTTTGTAGCTTATGAGACCTGGCTGTCTAATATGAACATAGCAAAATCATAAATGTTTGAGTGATGTTTGCATAAAACCTGTGCTGCAACAGGTTATTTGAGCAAGTTGATAGCAATGGAGATAATCATGTCTCGAAATCAGAGTTAAAAAAACTAGTCAAGGACATTCATCTCGGTAAGGTTGCAGATTCAGAGGAAGCAGTTACAAAAATCATTCATGAACTTGACCTTAACAGAGATGATGAAATCAGTGAGGATGAATTTGTTGTTGGATTTTCAAAATGGATAAACAGAAATTCCAGTCAAGCTCCTCACTTAATTACAATGCCTCATGAAAATCATCAAGTACTTGCCCTATTCCTTCACTCAAATAAGTAACTCAATTTCTATTTTGCTTCACTTTTTAAGGGTCACATATACACTGAATAATAGAAACTAACATGCACTACTGAAATGAATGTGTTAGACCTGGGAAGAGGTTGAAGAAGTGATGGAAGATAATCAAATCAAAGGAATAAATGCTTGGTTGAGTGCTTTGGGATATGTGATGCTGGGAATTACTATGTTATCTCTTCTTGCAGAGCCCTTAATACACAGTGTCCAAAACTTCTCTGAAGAAGCAGGAATTTCATCTTTTTTCATCTCATTTATTATAGTCCCCATTGCTACAAATTTTAGAGAAGCAACCTCAGCTATCAAAGAAGCTAGTCATAAGAAGAGAAGAAACACTTCTCAAACAATTTATGAGGTTCGTCATACTCCTTTGCAATTTTTACTTCACCAATCTATTCGAACTACATATTTATGTAAAAAATGGGTTCAACGCAGATTTATGGATCAGTTTTCATGAACAATATTCTTGGCTTTGTGGTGATCTCCAGTCTAATATATATGAGAGATATCACTTGGGAATTCTCAGCTGATGCATTGGTTGTAGCAATTGTATGTGCTGTGATGGGCCTTACTGCGAGTTTTCGCTCCACTTTCCCTCTCTGGACATCCATTCCGGCATATGCCTTGTACCTAGCATCATTAGTTTTGGTTTATAATCTTAAAGATACTCTGCATTATGTTTAGTGACTGAGTTTTGAGCAAGCAGAACAGTTTGACCGATAAGCTGTGAATGCAAAAAAAATAATAGTGTCTGTAATTGATACACTCATTTGGTCACCTATTGAAGCAGTTAGTCATAATTAATTAATAACTTACTTGTATGACGACAAGGAAAACTAGGCGTAAAAACAAGTCCAGTAATTTCTTGGTTGGTTTTGGCTCTCGTTGTCACCTTTTCCATGCATCAGCCTCGTGAGTGAAGACTTCAGAACAGAGCTGGCTGGCCTTTTCAAATAGACTGTGAATGCAATAAAAAGTGGCAGGGCTTCCACCTTGAAGATGTTGGACCATTACCACGACCCCCGAAGCCATACCCTCTAAAGGAGTAATTCCAGGATATCACTATATTCAAATTCCATGATAGAATGAAAATGCATTCGGAATATAAGTCTCCGATTTAGGATGTCCATTAGTAGAATCAAATACCAATAAGGATCTTTATACGTTATGGAAAAAAGTTGCTCCTTCAATGACACTCTACATTCCTTCCCCATAGACATAAATGTCACGAACAAAGAACGAGAGGCTTGGGTTACTTTTCCATCTAGGTGCCACAAATATCTAGTTTCAGTTAAGGAAGCAAAATTTATCCTCATGATGATGCAACCAGAGTACAGACACCCCAAAATATTATTTAATGTATACATGAATTAGCTTATCTAGTGTTTAGGATGTATTATATTTAAAATGCTGCAGAGAGAAGTTTTGGCTGAAAAGCTATTTTGTATAATAATCAAGAAAACCAAAGATGTACTATACACGAACATAGTTGGAGCTACCATGTTTCTGAATACAAGGCTGGGCAAACACTCAACAAAAATTGGCATGACTCATAGGTAAAACAAAATGCCAGCTGTATGTAATTCATCCTTAGACTGTAAGTATTTCATTTTCTGGCCTAGAAAACATATAGAATCTTTTGAATTGTATAAAACAAACGACGAATTTATATCAAAGGCACAATTGAACAAATTGTGCCTGGACCATTTGTTAAGTCAACATAAGAGGGCATGGATGAAGTTCACAAAACATGTACAAATACACTCATTATTGTTAACACTTGTGACTACCTTGTGAATAATTTCCATATACTCTGGCAAGTGGACATGACGAAAATATTCCACACAAAAAAATGATACTAGTATCTTCAAGGAGACTTCCATCTGCATTTTTTGAGCAAATTTATTGCTTAACTTGTACATTGTTACAGCTAATGCAAAGACTACAAGCATAAGGTATGCAGGCTCTGCAATTGTTTTCTATACCCTCAAGAAACTCATCCTCCTTGCCTTGAAGGAAAGTGAATGTTTTAGAGTCATGAAATACACCATCGAGATGGTTCCAAAGCCTTCCATTTCTTTTCCTCCAAAATTAAAATCGCAAACGGACCATAAGAAGCAAAGTCACTTGCCTCTGTCTAAAGTAGATATCTCAACAGTATTCCCATATAAGATTCTCCACTATATTCTTATTTTCTTTATCTGCTGAAACATATCGATTGCAGAAAATCCCTGTTACAGATCTTGCTTCCTTGAAGAGGATATTATGTAGATGTTATTTGACCTCATTAAGCTTCAGTCCATGGGGACCTTGTGATAGTTCAACGACTGCAATGGAAATATTTCAGTTAACAATACCAAAGCTTTCATTGCCGGAGATATTAAATCTCAATGTCCCAGAAACCAAATCACTAAATAAAGTTTCAATCCCAACAACTGAAGAAGTTCTCATTGTAGATATAATCTCCAATTTCATACCACTTGATGCAGATCAATTTGCAGCTCTTAAAACTCCAACCCCAGCCATGAGAACAGCAAATGTAGCATAGTTTTCCTATAAAGTCCAAAAATTTCTTGAAGAAAAACGTGTATTTATTCCAAAAACTGGAAATTAAACAAATTTGGAAGAACCCAATCAATTAAATAAAGAACCACGAGTCCATGAAAAACACAACCTTGAGACCCATCTTAAAATTCAAACAAAGAATCCAATATTCCATGATAATGAACAGTCACATGACGATAGAGCATATCCAATTCCAGCTACAACATTAGGCACAATTTCTGTATCAATAGTGTAGATTCTAAACCCTAAAAACACAATCTGGAAGAAAAGCATTGTTCAGAGCTACACATTCAAGCTTTAAAAATGGGAGAGAAAAAAAATTTGGACCATTTCTCGATTTGTGCGTGTCATCCTTGCGCAGGGGCCATGCTAATCTTCTCTGTATCGTTCCAATTTTATCGGATGTCCCCGAAGGGACAAACCCTGTTGCATGCTTCGCTTATATAAACATTGTCTTTATCATCCAAATAAACGGTGTGGCACTTAGGAATGTGAAAATATTGAACTGCGTAAAGAAGGGCAAACTTTGCTGCGTCTGTAGTATTAGATCGCAAAATTATAGAGGAAAAATCCATGGCAGAACCTCAAAAGAGGGATGGTCCAGAACCAGCTTGATGACGATATAACTAACTTTTAGTTCAGTTCTTAAACTTCGCAAAATTCTATAATTAAATCGTGTCTATAGACATTGACATTTAGGTTGTGTATAGTCTTGAAGGGCAGACCCGAAAAGAAGTCATCGATAAATAATTAATTGATCCTAGATCTTAAGGTCCTCCTCCCATCTCATCATAAGTGATACTTGCATTCACAAGAAGATATTCTGATGTTGCAGCACCTGCTTCTCAAATATCTTGAAGATAAAAAAAAAATGATGGTTCAAGCAGCCAGGCTCACCAGGTCATAATGGACTGATAGTGCTGCAACCTGTTATCCCTCCACTGTTGAGGGCCAGAGGTTATCGCTGCTCTGTGAATCCAGCCTCACGCTGTGCCCTCTAGTCTAGGACCCATGAGACCTGGGCCTTAGCTCAAGTCACATGAATCAACTCTCAACTTGGAGTGGGCAAGCCAAACATATTGCACTCAACAGTCCAACCCAGCAAGCCATGGAACCGTTCCATCACCTTAATGCCCCCACTTGGGTCACAAGCTGGTGTTATCCAACTCGGCAAACAGAGCTGCTTGTTAGAGCTTTATTAATAATAGATTTATTCATATTCTGGCTGATGTGGGACTAGATAATGCAAAGACAAGGACTACAAGAACAAACTACACTTTAAGGCAAATACTGTAATTTGGTATTTTGGTTTTGATTTAATAATTGTTAAACTTTGATTGTCTTCTTGCAATGAAATGAAAACCACACACAGAGCAATAGGGTCTTTTCAGTTTCGACTAATTACGTTGTTATCTCCAACAATACACAGAGGCTGATATCTCTAGTTTAATGAATATGCTGCGTGTATAAGCTATTTTAATTTGATAAGGTGATTGTTCCTCTGCTGTTTTTCTTATAGGATAGATTTTGTTTAAATGTCTATTACAACTATCTTCCATGCTAATAGAGAGACATTGAATGTTGATCTACTATGGTTCAGTCCGCATCATGGGAAAACCATGTTGACAATTTCCTGACATGGTGATTTATAGTGGTATGTTAAATTGAAACAACCAAAATTCATGACATAGCCAAGTTGAAACAGTTCAACCGCAGCTACCAGATTGTTTTTATCTGAGATAGGATAATGATCAAGTAGAAGTAGGTTATTATTATATGTGGCAATTGATTCTGTTCTTCAAGTTTTCCACCCTTTTTACTTTGCTTTTAACAATTATTGGATATATTAGTCCCTGGTCCACTTAAATGCAATTTAGCATGACATGACAACATTTGCTCATCATAGCAAAACTATAAAAAGCCATGAACTTGCATGAATAAGAGCAATTTTCAACTTCTAAGAAAAGCTTCATGAACCATGAACATACAAAAACGAAACATTATTGATTATAAAGCAGCTTATGTTGAGTTGTATACAAATTCATGAGGAGCATGTAGTTGTAGTAATGAAAAAGATAACACTTAAGTGATTATCAAATATGCAGGATCATTGAGATCCTAAAAATTAATGGCACAATCTTGATGTATAGATAACATCAAGTTCCACAAAGAAGGTAAGAAAAATCAATGTTTACTCAATAACTTTGTACAATTTAAAAAACAAATAATTAGACCCCAAGGGCAAAAACAAGAAAAGTACAGCAATTAGACACACCCTCCCTAGATAAACTTGGATTGAAATTCACATTATTTTGTCCCATTATTTGCACTCCAAGTAATAAAACCCTTTAGAATTCTCCGTTACAAAGGAAAACTGAATGAGTAACAACATTAAAAAAAATCACTTAGCCAAAAATAAATTGTTTTATCTATCCATGCATGAACTTCTGAACCTCCTATTCCTTAAAAACTTCCACAGTCCCTCTTCCTTGTCTTTTACATCCCAAGAGCTGAAATGCTGTTAGATGATGAAGTAGAGTATGGTGGCTGTGGCTGTGGTGGTGGCTGAGAATGAAGAGAATGGCCATTATTGTTGACTGAGTTTCCCATCTTATGTAGGTTCTGATGCTGATAGATTTGCCTCAGTCTTTCTATTTCCATTTTTAATGCTTCTTGATGACCTGAGAGATTGTTAAAGTGATCTTAGAAGTTTCAAATGTGACTAATTAACTTACAAAATATAAAAAGAAGAACATCCAAATTCAATTTACTTGCTTACAAAAGTGCTTGTTATTAATGATTTCAAACCAGATACCAACATTATTTAAGAAAAACAACAATCTAATTACTGCAACTAGTTTATCAAAGTGTAACACTTTAGAATAAAGGACTGTGCAAGAAATAACATCATGTCCTCCAATTATTGTTACTTTCTTAAAGCAAATGACAAGAACATGTGCAAAAGATATCAAGTACCAAAAGATATATTACCATCTTTGAAAATCTTATCTTGGGCTAAGGCTGCTATCCTTTGCTTCAAGGAACTATTGTCCACATTAAGAATCAAACGTTGGTGGTCCAAAAATGCAACACGTGGTGACAATATTGATACCTCTGTCTGATCATTTTCACAATTTTCACATTTAACATACATAAAAAACATTACTACTACTTAAAAAAATTGATTATGGAATTGTAAACTAAAGAATAAAGATTTAAACTTATTGACCTGCAAACTTGTGACATTCCTTTCAAGCTCTGAGACATATTGCAGCTTCCTCACCCTGGATTTCTGAGCTGATTGCCGGTTAGCCAAAATTCTGGGTTTTATCATAAAGGACATAACACATAATATTTAATCACACATTCAACTTTTACTAATGCTTACCAAATCCAATTTGTATATGTTAAAAAACTGTTTAGATGTGAATGCCCAACTTTTGTTGTCCAAAGTGGTTGTACAAAACATTATTCTTAAAAAAACATTTCACTTCTACAAAAACTACCTTAGAAGTTTCACACAAGAAATGATGTGTAATATGTTTGATGTACCTTTTGACCCTTCTTGGGGTGAGTAACTCAGTCCCTACCTCCATGCCATTTCTCCATGAGATTTCCTCCTCCATGGCTTCATTCTTTGGCTGCTTGTCATGCTCTTGCATGGGAACCATCACATCCAATTGCATCACTTTCTCATTGTCATTACTATTATACTCAGACGACATCAGCTCTGGCAATGCACTGTCATCTGAGAACATGGAAATGAGTTGGTCATCATCCAGCACGGCGAACGATCCCCGCCGTGGCGAAGAGGCGGCTAGGAAGTCATCAACCCATGGTGGCAATTGTTGTTGATGGCAAATGGTTTCACTAGTGGTGATGGAATTTGACATATTTTGTTGAGGTAGATGCTTAGTTTTGTGTAATGATTGATAGAGTATGGGATAGGATTATGCCCTTACGTACCTTATGACATGTTAATTGGCTTATCATTATATCCATGTTAGATATAAAAAGAGTTGTAATTAATGAAAAAGGTTGTATGAGAATATCTCTACTTATCATCATGTATTATATTAGGGAGAGAAGGTGGGTCACATGGGTGAGGAATTAGATACAGCTAGCTACAACTGGTTAGTGAAACACTTCACGGTGAACGTGGTTCTATAACTAGAGGGATCAGCAACCACGTGTAAATGTGACCCTACCCATTAGCAGCCATTACATTATAATAGTATGTAATCATCTTCTCCATTTCACTGTAATCCTGTTGATGTGAATTTAATGGTCAAGGATAGTATTGGATACTTGTTCCTTGGGTTCGGATGGATTAATTGCCTCCTTTTTCAATTCGGTTAAGAATACTAAAATGGATTTCACTGTTCAGTTGGCTATTTACTATTTAACAAAAAAGGGAATGTAGGACCATTTAATTTTGCTGTGGTATAGTTATATGAGAGAAAATCTCTGCAGCAGATTAATTTATAAGAAAATGGTATAGTGGGAATATGAAGGACTTTGGGTAAGGATGAGCTGTGAAGAGAAAAAGGCTTTGTAACAATTATGTCCCCTCCCCCATGTGAACTGTTTTAAAGAGAACTGCGTTATTTCCTTGGCCCCTAAATCAGATTCACGTGGAGAGATTTCTGTCCCTACTCTGAAAATTGTGGGTACCTTATCACTCCATGCTGTCTATTTTAAAGTGAAAGTTACTGAGGCCACAATAATGATTAAAGAAAGAGAATGTGTTAGTTTAGTAGTGTAAGACCTACTGAATTCCTAAGGTTAAAGTTTGATTACCGATACTCTTAGTAGTATCAAAAAAATCATAATCATACTATTATTTTCTCCAACATTTTTATTTAACAGCGTTGAGTTGCAACATGCACGAAATAACCAAGAGATATACGTGTCTTCTGGTTTCTCACCAAAGAAATATAAGGTCCAAATTTAGAAAATTAAATTCTCAAAAACTAGTTTTCTTTTTTCTTGCAAATTTTTTTGTTGGTTACCGTCTTGATACTTGTCTTTGTAATTAGATCTCTAAAAAATCAAAAGTTACCCAATGCGTAGGTTAGCTGTGTTTGGACTCAAAATGCCTCAAGTAAGGCCAAGGTTGAAGTGGAGATTGATTCTCTAGCCGTGTACAATGTTTTCACACAAAGTAAAGAACATCCTCCTCAAAACCAGTGCAATGACAGCTTCTAGAATGCACAAAAAATTATGTGATACATTGAAACCTATCACTGTAACATTCACAGATATAAAATAAGAGTCCGAAAATTAAACAAAAGAATATTCTAAAATCTAAACATGATTTAAAGAGGAAACCATGCTCTATCTCTCCATTCCCAAATTTTCTGGAGTTGCTTTTCAAGCAGCAGAAAATGAACTTCCATCTCAGATCATAACTAGCAAAGTCAGAGTCTTTCTGTTCAGTTAGGCCTTCAAATAGTAAATCTTCTTGAGCAACATAATATCATGGATGCTAAAAACGTGGGGGGATAGATTTTTAAACTATTTCAGAACCTGATATGTATCTCCAGCAACTTATTAACATGCTTTAAATAATTAAATAAGCAATTACGACGAAAAATAGTCACATATCTGTAGGTTCTAGTCACTGGTTTTGGATACATACATTAACTGTTAAACCTTAAAAACTATACTCTCACATTGGTTATGAAACTAGTTGATACTTTGAAGTCTGAGAGGGAGATACATAACATGAGATATCATTCTTCAACAGCTCAAAAAGAAAAATCTAGAAAGAGAAACAGTTTTAGCATCTCAGTCATGGGCAACGGAATGACAGAAGTATACAACAGAAAATATGACTATGCTAGTTAGTCCTACATTGGATTTAACACCAGCAACTATAAGAGCAATGAGAAACTTCCTTTAACAAAAAACTCAAAATCTTACGACATTACATTATCAAAATCACCACCAATAGCATCGACATATTTGTAAAAGGAAAAATGATAAAAGGCAATCTACTAAATGCTCTACTCAAAGCTTATAGTACATAATAAGAATGATCTCGTGCGAGTTGCTTCAGGAATTGATCATGAGCTTGACTTCGTATCACAGTTTTTAAAACCTTACAGGTTACAGCCAACAAGGAACATACAAAAATGTGAAAATGTGAGAATGAATCATTCTCAAAATCATGTATCATAAAGTGTTTAGAGCTAGTAGTGCTTAATTCATTACACAGACAGCGAAATCATGACCGTTTTCACAAACACATCTTATGGCAGCAGAGGAGCAGGGAAATTCTCAGTGAGCAGCATTTAAAAGAATCAAAAGCGCTAGTCTTGCTTGAGCAAAAAACTAATTTGATAGTAGAAAGTTAACTAATTGAAAATGAATCGTCTGCCTAGCAGGCACAATTGATGGCAGTATATTTTAAAGCAGACTCATAAATGATGTTTGAAACACAGCAGATACTAAGTTTATGTTATGTATGCAACGGTCGGTCCAGCAGAGTGCATAAAGACTCCACACCAATGAACAGATAAGTTGTATTTTCTCAGCAAAACTTCCAAGATTAATTTTGGACTCATTCACTCAACATATCATTTGATTCACCTGTACTCACTTGTTTCACACAACTAGCATTTCAGGCACTAATATGTCAACATATTTTGCTTTTGAGATACTAAACCTTTTTTATTTATTTAGCAAGTTGGACATGTAGTCAACTAGCTGCAAAGCTTTAACCACTCTTCCCTGTTATAAGGATAGCATAGGATTAATCCATGGTAACTCCAAACAAAAGTAGTACAACACTAAACAAAAACAGGACAGAAAATTGTGGTGGATAAAAGGTGGTAATGAGAGTAGAGAGCTCTCCACAAATACATGATTCCTAACTTTTTGCCCTTCCTCCCATACACTGCAAGTTCCAACTAAAAAAATAATGCAATGAAGAACATAGATATCTAACCACTTAAATTAGAATAATAAAGGCAGATAAATTAGTCTTTCAAGAAAATAACACTGTAATATGGTAGTATATGAGCTTAGCTTGCAGCATCTTCAAAATTTTGAAAACATTAACACAATATATATGTAGAATTAACAAACAAATGTGGTTATGGACTCCAGCAAAATGACAAAATATTAAGCATTGAAAGCAACACCATTCTACCTAAATCTGAAGCAGCAGGAATTGGAGCAGCAGTTGGCGAAGGCATAGTCCTTCTTGAATTTGCCCTTATACCATACCGCTTATTTTGAAACCAAATCCAAATCTATAATAGAGAACTGGAGGGTAAAAGGTTCCTTATCACAAAAATATACAATTCATTCTTTAAGGATCAAGTTGGACACCCAAATCCATTGCCATCCCTTGATCATTTCTACTAGTTGATCCAGCCCTCACTGACTCTCTGCCTTGTGCCTTCTTATATTAAGTAATTGCACCAATATAATTACAAAACAAAGTACCAAACAACAAATAACATAAATCTAGTAATCACAGAAAATATGTCAATAACACAAACCACATATATCCTTGTGCTAGGAGATATAGAAACCCAAAATTGTGATCACATTGCATTTCAATAATCTCAATGAACACATTATCCAAAATAGTTTTATAGCTATAACTAGGGTATACAGAACATTGATCTCTAATCCTCACCCATTTGAATGCTTCTAAGTAAACTGCAATATGAAATCAACAACCATGGCTGCTACTCTAATTAAAGCAAGAAATAATCAACCTTAATTCCTAACCTAACGGTGAATGTTAAGCATGTTCTTGGCCTCACTCTGCTCCTCCAAGAGACCCTCACTGACATACTTATTCAACAGCTCCGTCTTCTTCTTCTCCAGCACCATTCTCTCTATCTCCTTCTCATCCGGCAACGGCACGTGCACAACAAACTCCCTCTCCTTCTCTTCCATCCCCTCCTTCATCTCCCTCTCCTTCCTCCTCTCTTCCTCCACCACATCCTCCTCCTCCTCATGCAGCAGCTCCCTTGCCGCAGCAGTAGTCGCCACTGCAGCAACCTCTCCACTCTTCACACTCTTCCTAGCCTCCCTCCTCACCTCCTCCAACCTCCTCCACTCTTCAAATGCGTTGCGCCTCATCTTCTCCTCCGCAGGACCCTCGAGCTTTTCAAGCACACCATCCTCCTCATCCCTGTAACCATAATAACTCGCATCAATCCGTTTATAAATATCATACCTCGTCCTCCGCTTGCGAAGCTCCGGAGGCTTATCGAATAGCTCGCGAACGCCAGGGAGTTTCTTCGCCGCGCCGAAGTAACGATATCCAGGGCCGCGGCCGCTAGGGTTTGGAACATCAACAATGTTGCCATCAAGATCCGTCATCTTGGCTGAGTGCTTGGTGTAATTAGGGCCGCCGAGCTCGACAATGCGGCGTTCCCAATGAGATTTCTCGCGAATGAGTTTGTTGATCTCGTCGTTGAGGTCGCGGAGACGGTGCTCGCCGAGGCCTTCGTTCTGAATCTCGGCGACCTTGCGACCGATCTCGCGCATGATCTGCTGACGCCACTTGTCGGCTTCGGAGAGGTCACGGCATTCGGAGGCGAGGAAGGGGCGGCGCTCTTTGGGTTTCTTCTTCTCCTCCGCCTTCATGGTGATGAAACGGTTGAGCATGGACTGCGCTTTCTCTTCGTTACGCGCCATCTTCTCTTCGATTGATTCTTCAGCTTCTGATACTTCTTTGTTCTATTGTTCTCACTATTCGCTCTCGAACCAAACCCTCGACAGGATGTAGCTGCTACTCTGTTTCGTGCTGATGGATAAATTTGTGAATTGTGAAGGTTAGTGATAAATGTAAGCGAACTATTGTTCGGTATCTGGATTAAATTTATATTTTATATTCGTATTTCAATTAATTTCTTAGTTGTGACCGGTGTTGTAAAAACAAATTCATAAAGGTCCACTCAATCATAAACTGGTAAATCGATTCTAATATTGATACAGTATAATAATTATATTGTCATACAATTATATAGGCTAAAATTAGTTATACCAGCCAGTTTTTAATTAAACTGTATTGGTTATACCAGTCGATTTTTATTTAAAATTATTTTTTTTAATAAAAATAAAAAATTATTGATTTTTTTATTGATTTTTCAACTTTAATGTTGATATATTATATATATATATATAATATATCCAATTTCGTCGCTATGCAATTTAACTTGTAAACCACTAATTGAACTGTTATACAAAATACCCTAACTGATTTGATGAATGGTATGATATTAATAATATGGGTTTGACTCTAAACATTTTGTGTATTTTCACATTATTTTTTGGTTAGTAAAATTTGTTAATAGGTGTATATATATATATGACGAGAAATAGAGAATCAGTTATAATTTCAATTTAATGTATGTCATTGCTCTACACACAATTAAATAAATATATATATATATATATAAAGTTTGATAATTTTGATTAAAAATATTGGATAGAATTATATTTGCCCCCTATTTGTAGAATGGCAACGACATGGGTCGGGTTTGCACTTACCAAACCTGAACCCGAAATTTAAAACCTGAACCCAAACTAAATGGGGTTAAAAATAATATTACCATCCCCGAACCCGACCCGAAACCCAAAACTATTATATATATATACACATTCTGCTGCCAAGTCCTCATAATTGAGTTAAAACTCAAATATAAAATAGTGGGTATGCCAATGTACTTTGCTAATAATTAAGTTACACGATTTAAAACTCAACTATAAAATATTGGTCATGCCATTTCACCTCACAAATTTATATATATATATATATAATTGTATAATTTAAATATATTATTCAGATTTGGGGCGGGTTTGGGGTAGGATATTACTAATACCAAACCCGAACCCAAAAAATATAATCGGGTAAGACTCGAACCCGGACCCAATCACAACGGGTTTTCCCCATTAAATTCAGGTTGGGTTTGAACAGATACTCACAGGTTCAGTTTTTATTGCAATCCCTACCCATCCGGTCCTAAATAAACAAATTTAAGATATGAGCAAAAGTTTGAAAGATTAAAATAAAAGTTTTGAGTAAATTTAATTTTAGAGAAATTTTACTCACAATTCAATAGAAGTATAAATATAAATTAAAATAAGATAATTTTATACCAAAAAGTTGGTAAAAGTATAAGAAATATTTTTATCATAGCTAATTGGTTTGAGTTATTCATTGGATCGGTTGGCTATGAATCAAGTGACTTAGTTGGTCGAATCGATCAAATCAATCAATTTATTTTTAAGAAGACGTCAAAATGATGTCCTCTTGAGAGGAAAAAAATGTTATCCGTTCAAATTGTTTTTGTTATGTTTGTCTTTATTGAAATTTTATTTGTCATTTTTTATATAATCTTATAGCAAAATATTAGTTATTTAATTAAGTTTTACACTCATTTGTCAATTTTTCTTGCGATTAAAACATAAAATCTATATTTTTAGTGATTTCAAATTATTTGTGACATTTTATTATAGTAAATTTTTCTTAGTTAGTTGTTTAATTAGTATTTGTTGATAATAATGTTTTTTTTTCAAATTTGATTTGTAAAATGATTAAATAATATTAATTAGTATTTTAAGTTTTTTAGAATTTTTCCATGTAATAAATGGATTTAATAATTATTCCGATTAGTGGACCACTAATTTGATCACTAATCCAATAATCTGACTAAGTAAATGACTAATATGAATTTAATATCACTAATTAAGTTGTATACAATATATTTGAATATAATAAATGAGTGACAATAATATAATTTTATATAAGCAACGATACAAAAATATCAACTATAAAGGTATTTTTTTCTAAAATTGTATTTTTGTTCTCTACAGCATCCACTACTGGTTCTCAGCACGTTCTTAACGTTTAAGAATTTTTCTTATGTTTTTCATCACTATCCTACAAATTTTAGGAGAAGACTTTGTTATTCTATAAGAATAAATTAGTAGAAAGAAGGGTGATCCTTATTATATTTATTGTGAATGATATTTTAAATTGTAGAATAAATTGAATAATAAATAATGATTTACATATTGAATAAAAAACCATATATTCTTACTTCATGAAAAAATGTAAAAACTATAAAATAACGCGTGATTATTTAACAACGATAATTTTAGTGTGGTGATGGTAAGATTATTAGTCTAAGTTCCACTTAGGAAACATACTGTTTAAGTTTGATGCTATGAAAATATGTTTGGCTTGGTTTTGTGTGACGATGATTTATATAGGTTCGTGGGGAAGTCGAGCACGCACAACCTAACATGAGTTATGTAACTATGAACTAATGTGACTATTTTAAGTTGAGTTCAATATGAGTATAAACTTTTATGTGTATCCCTACATCATTTATTAGTTATCTTGAAAAGTTAATGTTATTAAATATGAAATATAGAGAGGCAATGTTTTATATTACCCATATTTCTTCAATATAATATTTAAGGCATAGTTAATATAAAAATTCTAGTTAATATATTATTTATCATTTATTTATGAGAGTAATATCCATTTACTGTCTGTATAAGAATTTATTTAGAATTAGAATATTATGCACCTTTTATTTATATTACTTTTATTTAATAATTAATAATAGATGATAGATAATATAATTATCGTATATAAAACTCATACACTACAATACATATATATTTTTCTCTATATAAAAATTGGGAGTATATTTGCTATCCAAAATGATGTACCACTCTGTATATCACTAATTGTGATTAATTGAAAGAATATATTTAAGTTAAAACTTTATTAATTAAATATATTTTTAACCAATAAAAAATAATGATATAAGAAGAAGTACACTCTTTTGGGATCGAAAATCTCCTCCCCATATATATAGGGTGTACTTTCCCTAGAACCATTTAGATGATTTTTTAGAGCAAAAATAGGGCCAATCTTGTGTAAGAAAATAAATATATTCGGACACTTATCCACGAGGTTACGTTACGTAGAAGCGCAAGATTCCTTTTGACGTGGCTTGATGTCGTGATCCAAAAAAAACACACACACAGAGCTGTCTTGGTGTTAGATCTCTCTTATCATATACGACAACCTCACTTATTTCTATATTCTGAGAAATGTTATTTTTCTAGCAAGCAAAAATTATTAGAAAGTCACAACCGAATAACATTTCCTTTTCTTAAAAAATAATCAATTTCAGTAACAATTTTTATACTATTTAGTCACCATTATTGTCCTAAGTTTTATAATTAATACGTGCTCATTAATAGAGACTTGCTACTTGTATTAATTATTCCGGTGTATAATATATGATGGAGGATCCTATCGCCGGCGGCAGCGATTTCAACTACCTTTCCGGCTTCGGCAACCATTTCTCCTCCGAGGCTCTTCCCGGAGCTCTCCCACCGTCACAGAACAGCCCTCTCATCTGCCCCTACGGCCTCTACGCCGAGCAAATCTCCGGCACCTCCTTTACCACCCCTCGCAACTTCAACCTCTGCAGGTTTTTATAACACTTTCAATTGCTTCATCACCTAAAAAACTGTGCTTTATAATTTGTTTTTGTTTTTTGCTTTTTGTAGTTGGTTCTATCGGGTGAAACCTTCGGTTACTCATGAACCGTTCAAGGCTCGGGTCCCTTCTAATGAGAGAATTTTGAGTGAGTTCAACCGATCCAACACTTGTATTAACCCAACTCAGCTTAGATGGAAGCCAACTGAAATACCCAATTTACCCACTGATTTTATTGATGGATTATCCACGGTTTGTGGTTCTGGCAGCTCCTTCTTGCGCCATGGTTATGCTGTTCACATGTAATTACCCACTGATTTTATTACTATTTTTGTTTCTCTCTAATTATGTCTTGGGGACTCAATTTTTTGTTTCAATTTTGTTTACATTAGTTCAGTTTATTTAGGGTTTGATATTAATATATTATTAATGAATTGAAATCATGCAGTTTTTAATGGTATGATATTCATGTAGCACCTAATATATTGGAGATTTTTGCATAGCATTGCTCCTCTCATTTATGTTTTTGTGAACTAGGAGACTAGTGTAAGAGGGACATGTTGAAAGGACTCGCAATCCCATATGCTCCTCATTGCATGTCAAGTTAATAAAACTTTGCTTACTAATCCCCCGACTACATCGTAAAAAAAGTGACATGTGTCATAAGGTGCACTTTAAATGGTACTTTGTGACACTTGTCACTTTTCTTTTCGTGTAATAGGATTTGTAGGTGGATATAACATTTTTCTATCTTTTATTGCATTGTACTTTTTTTTATTGGAAAACTAGGATGAGTGAAGAGTAATATGAGTAACTGCTTCACCTTCTCAATTTTTGGATTGTGCATTTGTGCCTAAGGGAATGGATCCTTTGGTGTCAGTTTTTCACTCAACAAATTAGCTGGTCTTTCTTAGAATGTGTGAGACTCTATGTTAAGTTTTTCATGTCTATTTCTCTCTACATGACCTTGTGATTTGAAGGTTTGGCATGAGAGGATCTATTCCTTGTGCAAAATGATTTGTTAATATGATAAGATATTTTCCCTTCTGCCAAAAGTAATGCTGCCATGGATTGCCGCATTAAGGTTAAACAAGCATGCTGCAGTTTTTCTTTAACTATCCAATTTTTATGGTAGCTTACCACCCATAGTGGACTAAGGCTTGGTTGTTATTGTTGTTTGTACCCAACTTTTATGGTAGCTGTGGTAAACTACCCTATAGTTGAATAGGGCATAAATTGATGTTACATTAACAGATTCATTATGATAAATTCAAGTTATGAAGGTATTGTTTGCACTTTAGTAAATGTGGAAATGTTATATCACTTATAGGTACACTGCCAACAAATCAATGGACAATTGTGCCTTTTGCAATGCTGATGGTGACTTCTTGATAGTTCCCCAACAAGGAAGTAAGTGACCATAACAAACTCCTTGATTGTTAACTAGAAAGTTTTATTTCGGTTAATTGCATTGGGCTCACAAGATCCATATAATTTCCCTGTTGATTTGTGCTCAATGAATTCAGGGTGCTGTCCTTTTTCTTTCAGACAAAGAAAAGACAATGTCTGTACTCTGTACTCTTAATACTTGAATGTAAAAAGAAATTTCCTAGTTGAAGGATTCATTTGAATGACATGTACCACCTTTCAGAGGGCTGGTGCAAATGCCCTCTGAATGAGTTCTACGAGGTTTATATTTTCCATGCTTTCTTTCACTCCTTTTGTCTTTGGTTCTATGTAGAGTCTTATTATTAGAAGGAAAAACAATTGTAAGTTGTAACCATGTTTTTTTTTTAATTTGTCCATGAATATATGCTTTGGCATCATAGTTAATACAAGTTTCATGACAGTTTTAGTTTGATTGAATCCTTCCTGTTTGTGTGAGAGTATTCTTCTCCATTTTTTTTATCTTTATAAATAGCTTCTGCTGGTTCTGTAGGACTCTTGATCACTACTGAATGTGGAAGGTTGAAAGTTTCCCCTGGTGAAATTGCTATATTACCTCAAGGTTTTCGTTTTACTGTCAATCTTCCCGATGGTCCATCCCGTGGCTACGTTGCTGAAATTTTTGGCACTCATTTTCAACTTCCTGACCTGGGACCAATAGGTATATTATCTACATTGCAATTAATAAATTTGAGCTACCACATCTCTTTATTAAAAAATCATGATACATGTAGTTGAAAATTAGTTTTGCTGACATTTTAGGTGCTAATGGTCTTGCTGCCCCAAGGGATTTCCTTGTTCCTACTGCGTGGTTTGAAGACAAGTCCTATCCTGGGTACACTATAGTGCAGAAGTTTGGTGGTGAGCTATTTACAGCAGCACAAGATTTCTCTCCCTTCAACGTTGTTGCTTGGCATGGTAATTATGTTCCATATAAGGTGGGTTTCTCTTCTCCATAATTTTAAGAGAATGACTTACGATTACGATTTTGATGATGTTTTCATTTTATTTTTTACCACTAATTCAGGTGGCCACTATTCTTTTTTGCAGTATGATCTAAGTAAATTCTGCCCTTACAATACTGTTCTGTTCGATCATAGTGATCCATCAATAAATACTGGTATGCATTGTCTGTTACATTGCTTTTTCTTTCTTTCTGTTTTAAGAAAAATCCCTGGCCCCCCTTTTCATGCAGTTTTGACAGCTCCGACGGATAAACCTGGTGTGGCATTGCTTGATTTTGTCATCTTCCCCCCCAGATGGCTGGTCGCCGAACATACATTTCGTCCTCCATATTATCATCGCAATTGCATGAGTGAATTTATGGGCCTCATTTATGGTGGCTATGAGGTAAATGAAAGAGCATGACTAGTTTCTACTCATTTGAGGCAAAAATGTGTTTTCTCTACTTTGTGCCTAACACAGTTATTTATTCAGGCAAAGGTTGATGGGTTTCTTCCTGGTGGTGCAAGCCTTCATAACTGCATGACTCCCCATGGTCCTGATACCAAGTCATATGAGGTATGGCTTTTCTGAACAATCAAGTGATTAAAAAGCAAAAGATGAAATTAAACTTTGATCTTATGTTTTTTCAGCTTCTCAAAAAACTCCTGCAAAAGAGGATAAATAATGTAAAAGATCCTCTTTTTTTTTACTATTGTAGCCAAACAAAAAACAACTTCTAATTAACATATAAGTATACAACCAAAATCATTTTTTTTAAAAGATCATATTTTCTAAGCTTAAAGAAGCAGTTCATTCTCTCAATTTTCAACTAGGAAACTTTAGTTATACAGCATTTTTCGATTTGGTCTACGTTAAAATAGGAATTGTTGGATTCATCCTACATTCCTAGTAACATGTCCTTGGTCACAGGCTACCATTGCACGTGGGAATGATGTAGGACCTCACAAGATCACTGACACAATGGCTTTCATGTTCGAATCGTGTTTGATACCTCGTATCAGTAGATGGGCTCTTGAATCTCCATTCTTGGATCATGACTATTACCAATGTTGGATTGGCCTCAGATCTCATTTTTCAGTAACTGGGACTTCTAAAACCTCAACCTTGCATAATGAACACGAGGAGTGAAATGGTTGTTGGCTAAGTAGTTGTTACATTTAAGGCGAACTCTTGTATTTCATTGTAGATAAAACGCTACATGTCAGTAAAAATATGTATATCATCACTATAAGCCATAACCCATAGGGAGAGGGTTATTGGCGCAGAGTTAGGGTAGTGTCAATGTAGATTGTCATAGTTTTATGTAAAAAAGTTATGTATCGATATAAAATTATGGAAAGAACAATGAAATAAGTTACACTTACACTACACTACACTACATGATATGATTCATGTAACCTATGTTTGGGAGTCTTATTCTGGAGGGGAAGGAAAATGATGACATTGGACAAAGTTTTCCCTGTTTGGGAGTTCAGAGAAAGAGAGTGAGAAGTTTTGAAGGTTTTGTAGTCATTGATGTAACTGGATGAAGGTTATCTAATCTGATATTTATATATGAACACACTGTTGGTGCTGCAAAGTAAGAAGCAACTGATTGCTGGCTTTTCAAATCTCTATTCCTAAGGAAGTGACTTTAAGAGAGGAAGTGAGAAATTCATGTGAGTATCTTGGAGGAATATGCTAATTGTGTGTAGGATTCAAGGAGTGAAAGAATTATGTGAAGTAAAAAATGAGTATTTTTTCTATAATATTTCATTAAATGACATCTAATATGCACGTGATAATGTCAAGGTCTACTAAGGATAATTAATGTATTGTGCATATATAAATTAGGTGTAATTTATGTAAGTGTAAAAAATGAAGGATTGTTTTGTTTATTCCATTAAAACTTATGGAAAGTCTATCTAATTTACTCTTTAAGTTTATTTTGGAAGATTTTTTTCCATCCAAAATAAACTATTGTGATTCCCAAAATGATTCTAAAAGGCTAGCATAAACCTAGAAGGGATGACTAGATGATTATTTATATAGTTGAATACAAGTCAATGTTCTAGTTTCAAGTTTCTTATCACAAACAACTTGAGAAATTCCCCAATCAGATACATTATCAAATTCAAACCAACATTTTGAAGGTTAAAATGCAAAGAAAACACAAAAAAGAACTTTAAAGTTACCTATTCCACACCCACAACTTCCTCTTTTTGAGGACTCACTACTAGAAATCAAAAGGATGAATGAGCATCTTCCATTAGTTTATTATACATTGTCGCTAAAATGTATTGGCAATAAAGTATATATATATATATATATA
>NC_032015.1:4744639-4751258 GCF_001865875.1 Lupinus angustifolius | reverse complement strand
TATATATATATATATATTACAATGCCCTTATTATTAGCACATAAAAGATCAACTTATATACTAAAACTTGTTTATCACTTCTTATTGAGAAAGAGAGAAATGTTAATGTTTGAGACTTTAGAAGCACACATCAAGTTGTGAGCACTGAACAAACCATATCTCTATTTATTTGTTGATTTGCTTGTCTCCAACTTCTTCTTCTTCTCTTCCTTGGCTACAATACATAAACATTCAACAATGAGTTCTCCCACCTAATTATTCTTATATGTTAATTTTTTATTCGGGTAGCCTTATGCTTAAATATATTTTTAGACCCTAATATTTATTTATTGGCGATATTGATCTAACTTTATTATTTTTGGTGATTTTGGTTCTCAAGTTTCTTAATTTGACTAATTTGTTTCTTCAATCCAAAAAGTTACTTTGCACATTGAGTTTGTTTAATTTCTTTTTTCAAAGTTAAAGATCTTTATTTGTAAGATACAAATAACACTTCACAAATAGAAATTATGAAGACTAAAATCCAAATAAGTGAAAAATATAAAGACTAGTACTAAGAGTGGGGACTAAATAAATAAGTATGTAGACCCAAAAAACAAGTATTTCAAAGCTTTAATGCTTTGAAATTGCTAACTGTAACATCTTCACATTTTCATATATTCATAGCTACTATAATTCTTGTAACCAAAAAAAAAAGCTACTATAATTCTAGATATTATAAGTCTCAACCAGATAATATTTTACCTGCTTTCTCAGCTTCTCGCTTTTTAGAAGCCTCTACCCTTTGTTGCCGTATGAGTGCTAATCGTTCTGCAATAATCATAAAGTAATATTAATCAAAGCTAATAAAATATCAACTCCAAATAGTTTCATGATGTAAATAAAATTATAGGATATAATTGAATATCACTAGGTTAACGTCGGTTTCATTTTATAGTAGCTATAGTTATCCCAAAATTTTAATAATCAAGTTTTTACATGTATAAAAAAATATAAATCTTTACTTTACCCATCAAATAAAATGTTAATATGCTGTCATTGTTTCCGTGAAAATCTACTGGTTTTGCAAATATACAAGGTATGAAATAATATGTAGGTAGTTTTTGGATATGATAAACTATTATTAATTTAGAAAAAGAATATAACAATTTATGATGCTTATCAAATTATGAAGTGTGTCGAAATAATAAATTTTGATATAGAATAAACCCTTCCTACTTATGGTTTTGTGGATTCTACAATGGTTTCAGTTTCACTAACGATAGGCTAACTGAATACTGAGACTTTGATAGCATATAGTGAATAAGGGTTCTATGGCAAGAAAAAACCATGACTAAACATTTCAACTAAAGGGAGACAGAAAAGTAAAATATTGAATAATATTAGTAAATAAATTACTAAGAATGATTATTATCAAAGGTGAAAGGTGGTGCGTTCATATAGCTCTCTAAAAAATTGTCACATTTTTCTAGTATAATTTTGTTGTTTGAAATATAAATTCCCCTTAAATAAAGTGAGAGTCTTCTTTAACTTTACAAAAATCTTCTAGCTCCAACCATGGCTACTACTATACTTGCAATCAGCAAAAAATGCTACATGTCAGTAAGATATTTAAAAAATATATAAAACATGTTATCTACAATCAAGAGCATATTGAAACTTTAAAAGCAATATGAGCCATGTATGCATATTGCAAGACTCACCTAAATCCTTTTTTGCTTGTTCTGTTTTCCCTTGCTCCTGTAGCCTCATATATCGTTCATGAGCCTTTTGTTTCTCTAACTCCTCCCTACAGAGAGTGAGAACAAGGCAAAATGTAGCCAGGTAAATGTCACAGAAAATTTCTTTCTCCAACAGCATGCAAGAATTTCTCAACAAAAAAAAACAGTCAAGAATGTGTACTATACCTTTCTCTCCTTGAGGGTTCTGTTCTTCTCTCCATCTGCAAAAAAAACATACATAGCTAAAACAAATTGATAGATAAGATAAGTAAATAAATTAAAACAGTGAAGAATGCAGTTTTTAGTTCAGCTTACATCAATATCTTTTGCCTTCATATTCTTTGCTTTCACTAAATTAGGATTTTCTATCTCAATAATTCCTACAGTGCCTTTGCGCTTCTGCTCATAAGTCTACAATAAACATGTGGAAGTTATCAAAAGTTACTAGAACCAAAAGCATGAATATAAATCACCAGTGAAAGAACACCAACCTCGGGTTCTTCTTCCACTTCTTCCTCTTCAGACACCTTTTCTATCTCTTCTTCTGCTACTTCCTAAAAGATGTAAGCAAGAATCAGTAACTTTATTTGAACAACAAATTTTGAATACCATATTTCACACCATATCTAATTATCTCTGTCTTTCATTTATTATCTTCTTGGGTTGTACAAAAAACTTCACCGTTAACTTATTTTAGAAGCATGTATTATGTTAATGTTGATGTATATATATATAAAATTGTATATCAATGATAATGGGTCCAATTCAACAATACCCATTTTAAATATTTGTAAGACTAATTTGATGAAACTACTAAGAACTCCTATGATGTATGAAATTATCCGCCATTTATGACTAACGGTGAGTCAGAACAAAGTGCAAAGTGTAAGACAGGTAAGAATACCTGTTTAAAAGTTCGTGGCCTTGTATAGATACCAGAAGCTGCATCCATTAAACATAGATCACATGGTAAAAATAATAAATTAATTGCTAATCTAACTAGATCATAAATTAATTGTTTTTGGACTTCAACCCAATGCAACAAAAACAATCCTTGATAATTACATATTTCACATGGATAACTTGGTTTTGTTATGGTCTATATTTCTAGTACAAATGTACAATCACACTATATAATTGAAACCACATATTATATTTAAGCATTTGTGAGTTTTTTCTGTGTTACTGAGGAAGAATGAATGAATGAAAGAGTACTACCTATATCATCAGGGTGAGAGAAGTTCCTGTGACCAGTAGGCTTGCCCTTGAACTTCCCTCTTCCCATGTTTTGTATGAAGAGAATATGAAGAAGAAGAAAAGTTTGGTGATTTTGCTTACTTTGGCAAAACTTAACAGTTTGAAAGTTTTGCTGAATGCTGAATTTTATATAAGTTACTTGTGGTGTTGGACTTTGATAAGTAACATCCACTACTGAGTGAGAATCAGGTTCTACTAATTAGCATAACACTTTCCAAACAAAAGATTACATTCCTGATAAGGCATCTTTATTTAGGTCCTTACATGAAGGAACATTTTTTATTACACTGATCCTTGATGCCTGAAGGAGATAGATACAAGGTGATGAAAGTGGTTGCTTTAAGATATTTTGGAGATTGGCATTGAAAGTTGGCAGTATCTATAATTCATATTCTATTATGAGTTTATTATTCAATGACCATTTTATTTTGTTTTCATTAATGTGTCAAAATAGTTCAATGAATAAAAAGAAACATTAGAACAAGAGTGCATATCTGAGAATAAAGTTGTGAGATGGCCTAGGAATCTCAAACTTGCTTGGAATCTGTCATTCAAATTCGCTAGATTCAGTGCAGGTGAAGATTTAAGGTTTTTATAAATATGGACTTTTCTTTTTTGCTCCATAATCAATAAGTGAGAAGTGGAAGTGTAGATAGGCTATGTTGAGCCTATGTCTTCTCCACATTATTATGCAATCGCCAACTGGCTTCTATGGAGCTAGGAACCATGATCTTCTCATAGAGATTTTTCCATGGCAAACTATTTGTAAAAGACATAAGTGTCATTTATATTGATGGTAGCTAATTGGGAAACCCAAGACCCATTAATGATTCTCTCTATTAACGGACAGACAAATAATTTTTACTCATATTTCCAATGACAAAAATGTGATTTTATAGTAAATAAAAGAATATAAATGTCATTACACGTTATCTTTTATAAGTTATTATATGACATTTACCTCTCTATTATAATACTAAGGTTTGTCCTATTTGAATAGAAAATGATTTTATTAAGAAAATCTATTTTCATATCCTTTGAGAAGACTATTGGATATTTTAATTGTAATATATATAGCAAAATATTTTTGAGGAGTTTGTTATTTGGTTTTTCTTTCCACATTTGAGATTTCCACAATATAATTCATTTTCTTTTTTCTTTGCTACCTATAGGAATAAAATTAACTTTTGGCTTTGATCATTATCTCACACCATGAAATTATAAAAATTAATTAGCGAATAATAAAACCAGTAATGGATATCCTCTAATTAGAGTAATATTCCATAATATTTATATACTGTTAGTGTAAGAATTTATATACAAATACTATATTGTCCATCATTTATTTTTTTAAACAGTAAATAATAATTATAAAAAATAAATTATATAATGACAATATATAAAACTTATACACAGTCAATTAATATATTTTTTCTCATTCCTGAATGAGTTTGATCGGCGCATTAGGCCCAAAGAGCCTCGTGTGGGCTTGCTTATAAAGACTGGGTTGATGATCTGACATTGATTGACTCTACCTTACAAGAGAATTTTCATTGCTTGATTAACATTCTATAGTAGGCACTTGGGACATGGGATTATTCTCCTCAAATTTCGTTTTTAATATTGCAATACCGTGTCGTTTCTTTTATTTTTTAATGGCCATATTTTCACACGAAAAACAAACCATATATAGACTCTTATATTCAATATTCATCATTCGGATTATAGGGAGGCAATATAGGTTTATGGTGATCCACTTTGGTGCATATATAAGTGATTTTTCTTTTTTATTACAACTCCCTAATAACATCAACCTTTAAGGGTAACCCATTATAAGTTCTCCAATATCCTTCATAATAGTATTATCATAATTTTATAAGTATAAGGTTAAGCTTGACTAATCAACCCAAAGCAAACAATCTTAGAGATTCAAGTGCCATGGTTTTCAATTTTGAGAGGACATACCACAATAATTACCATCTTCTTTAAGATCTATATTCCGTCTCAACCTTTCACTATCCAACTTGTTATTTGCTGAATTTTACAATCATACACATGAAAAGTTACTAAATAAATAAATATAACAAAACCTATTCACACACTAAACATGGTAAATTACATAAATCAAAATGATGCTATTAAATTTCATTTGAAGTAGTTGGTTTTATCATTTATATTTATTTTTTTCAAATATTTAAAAATAACTAGTTATTATTACCCACTACCTAAATTTTGTGCCTATGTTGAAACCAAATAAAAAATAAGAAAAGAAATACATGCATTAAAATATATAATTTTTTTATATTATCATCATATCATATATTATTTATTTTTAATCATTACTAACTCTTCAAAAAATAAAATTTAATCTAAATGTATAAATCTGTATAATATCACTGAATATTACACTAGTTAACTAAAATGGATAAAGTATGAAACTGGAAAGAGTTGAGTGGGGCCCTTGGGGCTTCTCTTTAGGGAGTATAAATAATAAACAAATACACGTATATATCGTATTGGTGCCCCAATTCTTCTTCTTCTTCATCATCATCATTCTGCCACTCCTTTCTCTCTCAAAAAGCTTCTAACTTTCTTTCACTCTTCCCTTTCTCTCTTCATGGGTCGCCCACCCAGTAATGGAAACCCTGCCTTTCGCTTCACTCAGTCTGAGGTACATTTATTCAATCACATGCACTACTCACACTATAATAATATTCCATTTTCGATTTCATCTTTAAATTCCTAATTGTATTTTTTCGATTAACGGATTCCTGTTTTTATGCTAAATTTTCAATCTTTTGCTTAATTAATCTACTGGGTATCCTTCATGCTGGTTGTGATTGCTATGATTACTTCATTCTGGACGTTGTTTTGTTCATTTTGGCATGCATGTGCTTTTATATGCGATTTCCTGTATAATTGGCTGTTTCATTTCAGTTAGTTTGGTATGATAAAATAGTAGTGGATGCTGAAAATGTAAGCATGAAATTAGTTAGTGGATTTTCATTGTAAATTGCACTTGGGGAAAATTGTTGCTGCATCACTTTTTAATTTTTATACACCTTGCCCTGGATCCAATTTTAGTGTGTGACTAATTCTGTATACATGTGAAAGTGATATACAATAATACAAATAGGGGTGGCAGACAGATGAATTTTGCACTGGATTGTAATGGATGAGTCGAAAAGTAAACCATTAATCCATTTATGATCAATTTAAAAGTATTGGTAAATTCTAAGTTATCCATGATCCGTTTAATAAATAATTATCCATTCCATTCATTAATATTTCTTGTGGTCTTGTGGATGATATCTAATCCATTCACTTAGGGAAAACTCTAAATTACTACCTCTAACTACAGGGGTTGTGCAAAACGCCCCATGTGGATTAAAATCTCCAACCCGCTCCCTCGAGATCGAAACGTGCAAAATGAACCTTGTGTTATTTTTACGTTAGGATTTTAAATAGTAGTGAGGCGCGTGAGCTCTCACGAGCTCATTTTAATCCCCAAACCCCCTAATTTGAATAATATGCTCTCCCAAACTCGTGTTAGTCTCTTTATAGGAAAAAGAGCAATTCAATACAGATTTTATTTTTTTGTTTGGGAGTTGGAGGTGATGGTGCACATCCAGCTCATTTGG